>NC_138154.1:30863731-30918376 GCF_964199315.1 Orbicella franksi
TATTTTCTGTAATCTGTTTTAAGGCAAGAGAGAGGACAAATAAAGATTGTTGTTGCTGTAATTTATGTTGTCTCCAGGTTTGCCAGTACAAGTCAGGGACCATGCCCTTGGAATGAAAGATGATGTACCAAAATCTGATGTTAACAAAGAATTTTACACTCAGAATGTGGAGAAAGAGGTCAGGAATGCAATTGTCTATCAACTTTATTGGTCACAAAATTACAATATAATTAAAAGAAGAAAAGGACCAATGGGAATTGCGCAAACGGGAAAATAAAGTTACCCATGCGAGGCGCAACCCTAGAAGCTAGTAAGAATGGTGATAGAAAATCTTAAATTTGATAAAAATTACAATAAAATCTAATAATTACTTATAGTTAAAAATTATAATTAAATCTAATTAATTACAATAGTTTAAAACAAGATGCGGATAATATTAGTCACAGAAAATTAAGAGCGGTGGCAAGGGCAGTTACAGAAGAGGAACCGGGAGCAGGGCATGTCAATATCATAGGTAGTGTCCAGTAAAGTAAAATAAGTGGCGTGCAAAAAATATTTGAATAAACTTGGGCTAGAAAATTTGTCTTGAGGGGCGAGATTACAGAAAGTGTTCCAGGGTTTTACAATTCTATTGAAAAAAGAAGCTTGAAAAGTTGCGGTTTTACAGTAAGCAGGTTTTAGTACGAGGGTGGGGTTCTTAGAGCAGGACCGGCCATGTGTGGTAAAAGTTCAGTTCAGCCTCCAAGTTCAGTTCAGCCTCCAAGTTCAGTTCCTCTCTGTATAATTTCCTGTACTTCACTTTAACTTGTGCATGATGTTGTGTTTGTTGCAGTTGGCTAATTCAGATGGCACGACCCCTGGTGGAACACTTGGTAAAGCCAATGCACCCAGTGATTTGTTGCTGAAACTAGCCAGGACCACACCCTACTACAAGAGGAACAGGCCTCACATCTGCTCATTCTGGGTAAAGGGCGAGTGCAAGCGTGGTGATGAATGCCCTTACAGGTCTGTGTTAAACATTGTCAGTTAGACTAATTGGATTATTTGAGGGGTCACTTTTTGTCTACAGGGAAACAGCATGCCACATGCTAAATTCTCCCACTGACAGTATATCAAAGATACAGTATGAATGAATGGTTGACAAGGGGTAGTCAAGTTGACTACCACCTACTATGAAAATGTAGGAATATGTAAGTTGTCATCTTGTTTTAATATATACTGTAAAGGGCAACAGCAAAACCTACAATTCTAGGTATTTTTAAACCAAAAATCAAGATTAATTTTCCCTTTCCAGGACAACATCCATGCAATTGTGTTCTGTCAGTAAATACTGTGTTTAGTCTAAAGAGCTCCCCCCCTGATTACTTGCCACCTGTGAATAAGGGCTGTATCTGGAATGTGGTGCTTATTTGGAATTATTTAGTTCCAGAGCATTGCTAAGTTGAAAAGTTTTTCCAGGAGTGGATTGATTTGGACCTCAAAGTTGTTATTTTGTTCTTAGACTTCCTATGCTATTGTTATCATTTTTTTACAAAACAAAGAAACAGAGACTATTCAGTAGCACTATAATTTTGTTTTGGAAATTATCAAATTTGAAATAAGTCCAGTCCCTGAATATATGGCTCCCCCTTGAATAAACACTGCAAAGTTTTAGGGTTTAGGGTTAACATTGACAAGTGGAAAAATTGAACAATTGCTGCAGCACTCTTTTGAGTAAATACAGTAGGCAGTGATTTGCAGAAATTCAATAAAACGTGCTCAGTGTCTACTAAACATTAATAATAAGATTGATTCCAGATTTCTATAGTGCGAAAGCTGATGAGAGAGAGAGGGCCAAATTTCCTTCAAATTAATGCTTTCAGTCTATTCTTTTTTCTTTTTAACCATACTATATATTTTATTAAACTTAAATTATATTTGTTCAATTGAAAAAGCAATTTGCTGACACTAATTTGTGTGTTCCATCTTATTGATTCATATTATTTATTTTTTTAAAAGGGGAATTTCCATGGGCAATCCTAGTTCTAGTTTTATACCTTAGTTTTAGTCTCACGTTTTTAGCTTTTACTACATCTGTATTTTAGACATGTAATGTATATTTTAGACTTTTATTTTTTAGAGGACCCTCCTGAAGACCCCCTCTAGGTGATTGGTGACCTCCTCTTAAAATATTAATTTATTATTATTATTATTATTATTAATATTATTATTATCATTATCATTATCATTATTATTATCGTCCTCACATAATGTTTGCTTAGAGTCCTTAGGGCCGAGACCAAACCATGGTCCTGGGGCACTAGGGGATAGCCAGTTTTTAGCTTGATAGCACCCTCCTCAAAATGTGTGCTGTACCTAGCAAGGTTATCTTTTGTAGTTCACTGATGCTTAATTGCCCGGGAATTCTTCCAAGATAAGTTTCTAGTCCCTTTTTGATAGCTCCAAGTGCCCCAATGATAGCTGGTATCGTTTCCATTCTCATGTCCCACATTCGGCTTGTTTCAATTTCCAAGTCCTTATACTTGGATAGTTTTTCAGTGACTTTCACGGATGTGTTTCTGTCTGATGGTACTGCCATGTCAATAAATTTACAGGTTTTCGTTTTGTGGTCTTTAATCACTATATCGGGTCTGTTGGCTGTTATTTTCCTGTCTGTGTGTATTGGCATGTCCCATAATATCGTGACATCCTCGTTTTCTGTAACTGTTTCTGGCTCATGGTCATACCACTTTTCTGATGTCTTTATATTATAGTTGTGACAGACTTTCCAATGTATATATGCGGCTGCTTTATCGTGTCTGGGATAGCTAAGGTGTTGATTGCCTCAAATCTATTGGCAGCATTGAGCTCCATTTTTAGGACCATCCTTACTCTGCGGTAGTATTCCTTCCTCACTTTTTCTTTCATCTTTGCATGCTGTATACCATCACCTTCATCCATGCCAAGGTATTTATGTGTGTTCTCTTGGTCTAGTTCCTTGATAAAAGTGTCAATGTCAAGTTGTAGATCGGAAGTTTCTGTCAACTTTCCTCTTTTGAATGTGGCTTTAGCGCATTTGTCCAGCCCGAATTCCATCTTGATATCATTGCTGAATGTCTTTACAATATTGAGCAGGCCAGTTTGCTGGCCTACTCCATGCCCTTTATTATTATTATTATTATTATTATTATTATTATTATTTTATTATTATTATTATTATTATTATTATTATTATTATCATCATTATTATCAGCTCATAGGCCCTCAACAGAAATACTAGATAGTTTATATAGATGAATGAAAACTTATTTAGGTAGCTCAGCTGTCAGAGTTCTTGTTCATTGTGAAGTTCTTTTCCAGACATGACATGCCTACTGATCCTAATGACCCTCTGGCAGACCAGAACATTAAAGATAGATATTATGGGATGAGTGATCCAGTAGCAGCACGTCTACTTAAACAGGCTTCTACCATGCCGACCCTGGAGCCTCCCTCTGACAAGTCCATCACTACACTGTATGTTGGAGGATTAGAGGGAAAAGTGGAAGAAAGTGATTTAAGGTGAGCAAATGAGACCATTCTTAGCAGGTGCAAAACATTTACGTTTATTATGAATACATGACAAAGACAGCTGATAGAGCCCATAACTAAAACACTATGCCACTAAAATCAGTGGTATAGTTGCAAGTCACATATGAGCTTTATTTCTTCTTCCAGGGATTATTTCTATCAGTTTGGTGAGCTTCGATCTATATCAATGGTTCCACGACAGAACTGTGCATTTGTCTGCTTTACCTCAAGAGCAGCAGCAGAAACAGCAGCAGAGCGCTCCTTTGGCAAACTGATACTGAAAGGACGGAGAATGAAAATTATGTGGGGCAAGTCTCAAGGGCAGCAACCAGCCCCAGGAAAACAAGGAGGCACTTCACTGGCTCCAGTACCAGGATTACCAGGAGGTGAGTTTTTTCAATCTACACATACTCTATGAACTAAAATGACCGATTTAAATGTAAACTAAACGTTGCTATGGTAGCTCAGATCTTGGTAAACATAATGTCATTTGAAATTTTCATCTTTCTCTCGCACACCAGTAATGTTCGATTTTCTGTTGGATTGATAATGGCAGTGCTTTGGTCGCTCAAAGTTGAACAGTATTGTACTCAAAAATCCGATTTAGCCACCTTAAATCACTCTCTGACAGCAAAGGAATCGAACTGCCATTTTTCACATAATGTGGTTGCAATTACACACAAGCAGAATATTCACAGTTAAACACATTTAGAAGGTATTACAGGAGCAGACCATTATTTGTAGGCAGTTATTTGCAGGTCACATGGTGGATTCTTGGGCAACAAAAGAGAAAAAGTGCATTAACTGATAACATTAGTTACTCTTCATAAATAATTCTCCTATTAGCCACATCCAATGATAAGAATGCTACTTTAGCCCGAGACTTAAATAAAGGTGGAATTGGATGGCTTTCATTTGTATTAGTTTTGGTTGCCATCTGACACATAACTTATTAAGAAATTTAAGACATCCTGTTATATTAAATCTGTTTTCTGTGTTCCTCTTTCAGCGCTCCCGCTGCCTCCCACAGAAGAAAAAAGCCCAACAAATTTCTTCAACCTTGCTCCACCATCCAATGCAGCATCATCTGGTGCCCCTCCTGTTCCACTTACTTTACCACCTCCCCCTGGACAGGTTCCAGGTATGCCCCCTCCACCCATGGGGCATCCATTACCTCCACCAGCAGGAGGATTCCCTCCCCCTCCTCCTTTTGGACATCCACCATTCAGACCACCGCCAATGCCTTTTTATGGGGCACCACCTCCTCCCCGTATGCCTCCACCTTCAAGGCATGTCATGCCTCGCCCTCCACCTGGTCCTCCACCAATACACTACCCCTCTCAGGATCCTCATAGACTGGGTGCAGGAAAGGGTGGGGAAGGAGGTCCCCATCCACCAGCCCCTGCAGCTGCCAGTTCCTAGTCTATCAAAATTGTCTCACCTGGAATATGGTGTTTTTAGAAATAATACACTTGAAGTTTCTATATTGAAAACCCTAAAATCTGACCCGTCTTTAAACTGATGAGAGAGGCTTTCTGGTTGCTGGAGGAATGCAAGATATAGCTATATGGAATAACATCACAGTTTTTATAAAAGTTTACTTTTTTTATGGCTTCAACTGTATGTATTCAAGAAGTAATGTATGTGCTATTGTAGACCTTCATTGCTATATCTACCATGGTTCATTTTGCACACTGTTCCTTTTAATTTACAAATTAAAGCAGCTTTCCAGCCACTTTAAGAATTGTTTAGATTTCTCTGTTTTCGTACAGCCTGTCACCTTAGCTGTTTGAAAGGCAAACTTGGGTACCACTGCAGGGAACCTAACTAATTGGCTAACAAGACATGCTGATTGAGCTGTAGTCATCATAGATATTGAGGAACTGCAGTTAAATTAAGGGGAAAAATTAACTCTACTCCAGGACAGCTGTTAAAGGAAAATGGCTAGGCTTCCTGGGAGCTGAAGATACCCTCATCAAACGACTCAGAGTTACCCACTCCCTGCCCTGTCTAGTCTCCCGTTTTGGGATTGTGTTCAGTTCTCTTACGATTCTATTCGTGCATTCAACCATTGAATAAAAATACGGGACAACCCAAGGGACAACCAAAAGGTGCCCGCTAGATGACCTCATCAGGACATGCAAAAGGTGCCTGCGGCAGCTGGTTATTAGTGGTTTTAATTGAAGTATTTTGCTGACAACAATTTCGGACTTTAAAAACTGGCAGTATGCAGTTGAAACAACATGATCTACATCATAAGCGAGCACATCGTGGGACAAACGATTATACTTTATTAACAAAAAATTACCACCTCCAAGGACAGGGCTAATGTGGCTCCTTTCTAAATATTTTTATAGTATTTATTATTTTGGTTTATTTACAATGCCTGATAAAGGAGGTGGGCGGAGGCGTGATGGCCTCATGGTTTAATAGTGCGCTTGACTCTGGAGTGAGCGGTCCAAGTTTGAGCCCTGGCCAGGGACATTGCGTTGTGTTCTTGGTCAAGACACTTAAGTCTCATAGTGCTTCTCTCCACCCAGGTGTATAAATGGGTTCCAACGAATTTAATGCTGGAGGTAACCCTTCGATGGACTAGCATCCCATCCAAGGGAGAACAGAAATACTCCTACTTTCTTCATGCTACTGAAACCAGGATAAACTCTAGCCTGATGAGCCACTTGGCTCATATGCAGACTTAATCTACCTTACCTACCTATAAATGCAAGGTGTATACCAATTTAGTCCTAGGAAGTTTTCAACTTTAAATAACGTTCCGACTTCCAAAAGAAATTTTATTAAGGATTGTGCAGAAAAGAATCTCATCAGACATCTCAGGCAGATGTTCTTAGCAGTCAGTAAGAGCATCTACCCAGGAGGCTATCTTAGATGCTGTTTCACTGAAACTGTACAGTCTGAAAACATAACTGTACTTGCCCAAATTTGTCGTTAATTTCTGATTTAAGCAGCACAATGTTGCCTTAATGTTTTCCTTTTTTTTACAGACGAGTTTTACACCAGGTCTACGCTTACTAACACTTCTTGATTAAAGTTTCTTATAGACCCTATTCATAAATGGCTGCCAATTAAAAATTCGTTTGCGTTAAAATTAGAGTTGATAATTCAAAAGAATTGTTACTCAAACGAGGTTAGTTGAACTAATTTTAATGCATACAAAAGAATTTTTAATTGGCAGCCATTTATGAAAAAGGTCTACATCGCAGCTTTATTCCAGATTTACGAAGCGGGAATAAAAAAATTTTCAATCCTGAGCAGGAATTCGAGGGATGGGGCTCAACCCAAAATGCCTTTCGAGGGAGGGATACGAAGAATTTCCGGAACAATGCATTGAATAGGGACGTTATGGCTGACAGCTGGACACTGGGACCTCTCTCTCAAGAGCTAATCATATATTAATAATTTAAAATTGGCAAACATGGTTATCATTGTATGGTATCATTGTTCATTCATTAGATGCTGCTATTCCTTTAGGATGCAGTGTTGTGTAAGTGAAATGTTTTCCACAGTGCCAAATGGCTTGCAGGAGTCTGCTGAATCCTGTGTCCTTAGGCTAAAAATTAAGAAACAGAGTTTGTTACTTAAACCTTACACAAAGCAAAAAGTGAAAAATATAGACTGTAGTAACTTGCAATACATGATTGTGACCATCATACAAGCATATCTGTTATCTCATGAACTGAAGAACAACAAATAACCAAAACTGTGAGAATTGAAAGCAGAGACTGATTCACGGAGTGCCTTTAAATTGCCATTTTTACCCCTTGACCATCTTGCTGGTCACCATGGCCAGTCCAGGAGAAAAATGATCCCTCATATTCTACACTTACTAGCATAAGATTGATTCCTAATAGGAGGTGCAGTGCACTGGACTCCATGTTTTAGACCCTGGCCGGGGTCACTATGTTCTGTTCTTGGGCAAGAACCTACTAAGGGATATAAATCAGAGGTGGATCCAGACCTTGAGCTAAGGGGGGAGGGGGAGGGGGGGGGTTTGCTTGCCCTGTCGGCTTTTCTTTCTTCTTGACCAATACAGCAGTACTGTTAGATAACATTAGACCAATACAACAGTACTAACTAGCCGAGAACAAGGTCTTTACGGGAAAATCTCAAACCGAGACCTTGCCATATTGACCGAGTGATAGCAAGGTCAATAGGTTAAGGCTGAGGTTTTAGATTGTCCCATAAAGACTGAATGTTTGAGGTTAATAATTAGTTTATTATATGGCTTTTTGTTTGGTTTTCACAGGCCTGTAAACAGCCTGTGGGCATTTTGGAATGATAATGCCTTAGTATAAGCCAACCAGGGTGCATGTTATATTGGCTACAAACACAAGTCATATTAAAATGTTAGATAACATTTGACCAATACAACAGTACTGTTAACTTTTCTTAGAAAACCTTTCTCTATTACATTTTCTAATCCTCTGACAAGCTGATTCTTCATGACAACAATAAATTCTCTGTGACTTAGAACTCCATCATCTGAATGGATAGAAAAGTAGAAAACCACTTTTATTAACAATGAGTGCTTGAAAATTATGTATCACGTACCCATTATATTTGCTTCATTCGGATGAAAATACTATTTACAGGGCTAAGTCTTGGTTTGTGCATCTTGAAAAGATTGGCCTAAATTTTTCAAGTTTGTCGTTTGTGATCCCCATCAGTCGTCTCCATCCTTAACCTTTACGGTTTATTTTTATCTCTGGTGTTCTTCTGTCTTAGTAAACTACTAATTTCAGAGGTTATTTTGTACGTGGCCACAATAACTTAAAATATTGTGACTGAGCTCCTTTCAAATAAAGTCATCATCATTCAGCCTAATGATGACTTGACTTTTAAGTAATTTAAATTATAATCTTTAGCCTTCCACAGTAGCCATTTGTGCCATATATCATTGGAGATAATAATAAAAGCTAGCTTGCTGCATGGGTAACAAGTGACAAAGAAATAATTAAAGAAAACTTAAAATGTCTAGAGGTGTACATAATAGCTTTTAGAACTTTTACTTGTTGATTAAGAAAAAGACCCAAAATAATTAAAAAAATAGAATGTAATGAAAACCTTCATGAAATGAGAAAATACAGTTGAAACATTACTGACAGCTTTCTTTTTGCAACCACCATTGACACCATGATATTTTAGCTAGACTGTGCACTGATTATTAACAAACCTACAATGAAAACTTCCTCTTTTCTATGCTTAGTAACTTCTGCCCTACCCTGTGAGCAGAGGTCCCTTTTGCCCGAGTCTAAAAACTTATCTTAATAGATAAGACATCCATTTTATCCATGCAACGATTCTTATCAATATGCAAGTTAAATTTGTAGGCTTACCATTTTCATCAAACATCTTGTATACAACATCAACCACATTATCGCGTAAGTTTACATCAGTCACAGTCTTAGCAACTTGCTTGAATGTAGCTGCAAGCAGGGGAAACAACAACAACAAAGCAGTGAGCCTGTGTATCACTGACCTCAACCCCACAGGACAACATGCAAATCAAGTGGTGAAAGAAAAAAATTAACTCAAGTATTGGGAAGGCATTGCCCTGAATTTAGAAGATGAAATAATCCCTTCTAATTGAATAAAAATAAATAATTTTACATCAAAATTCTTTTTTTCTTTGCTTACATGCTTATAGCTTCAGGACATTTCAAGTATGCTTTCATGAGATACATTTATGTTTTGAGATGAATAATGTGACAATCACTGCTATGCATTCCTGCTGAATCACAACAGATGAAGTGTGAAGAAATTCAAACTTAAGCTGATAGTGTAGGATTGATTTTCATGTTCTCAAGAAAGGTGTCCTTTACGTTAAAGACATGATAGTGTGCTTGTATGCTCTTCAAACAAATTTCTCATATTTTTCTGATGCCAACAAAAACTTTTGTACTTCTTTTACATTGTTTTAATATAGTTTTCCATTGCTCAAGCAAAACACCTTGAGCTTTTTGTAATAGCAAGAGTTATAGATCTAGAGAGGTGTTCAATTGAGTGTCGAAAGTAATCAGGCATACATGTACACGTACATGTACATACATACAGTAACATACATATGTAATGTTGGTCTTCATCCTCTTCAATTACACACATGCATGTAAATACAGTAATGTATGTGTGTAATTACTTAGGTTTTGATTTTGGTTTTATTATGGTTTGAGATTGGCTGAGTAGTCTAATTGGTAAGTTATTGGTTTGGTTTTGGTTTTACGACAATCAATTGGAAACCTCTTGAAGTTGTTAAAATAGCTATGACTATGATTTCAAAACAAAAAAGAAATAATCAGTATATTTGTTGGACAAAAGTACTCAATATATTTGTTGGACAAGACCACTATTGAGCAATGTGTCTGTGAAAAAGATAACTGGATGGTAATTGATTAACAAGGTCAAATTAAATCAAGACAAGACTGAAGTTGTTCTTATCAGCTTCAGATATCATCCTAAGCCCACTTTAGAGTCTGTTCAAATTGGCAATGTAACGGTTGTACCATCATCCTTGGCAGGTAATCTTGGTGTTATTTTAAACAATTGTTTAAACCTTGAGGAACACATAAAATCAATTTGCAAGTCCTTCCATTATCTCATAAGAAATATCATCAAAATTAGAAGGTACAATGATGAAGAGAGTGCCAAAATTGGTGTTCATGCCTTTATTACTTCGAAATTAGGTAACTGGAACTCACTGCTATGTGTATATGGCCTTGCTCAGTATCTACTTTCAAGATTACAATCTGTCCAAAATACAGCATCTTGAATTGTTACATGTACTAGGAAATTTGATCATATGACCCCTATCCTACAAAAGCTCCACTGACTACCTGTCCGTAACGGTACAGTTTATAAAATTATTTTACTGGTCTGCAAAGCTCTCAATAGAGCAGAGCCTTGCAACATCAGTGACTTACTTAATTATCACACCTCTCAACAGACACTAAGATCGCCTTCTAAACACCTTCTGGCTGCCCCGAAAGCAAGACTTAAGACATGTGGTGAGAGAACGTTTGCTGTGGCAGCACCAAGACCATGGAACTCAATCCCGCTCTAACTAAGATCTAGTTCTTCAATTAACAGTTTTAAAACACATTTAAAACAAGCTTTTTAACTCTCTTAATTCTTAGGTGATACATATGTTTAAGTATCTTAACTAAGTTATTCCTATTATTATTACTAATATTATTATTATCATTATCGTTATTATTATCATTATTACTATCATCATTATCATTATCATTATCATCATCGTTTTTTCCCCTTCTTTTAGCTTTTTAAAAACTTTTAATGTAAAGCACATTGGACAATTAGTGGATTTGGCCCTATACAAATATCATTATTATTATTAATAAAGTTTATCATAACTGTACAAGCCAGGGATGCTCTAATTCTTTTTCCAGCCGCCAAAATTGTGATTTCTATCAAAGTAGTCAGAGCTCTAACTCCCTGTAGCAGAATATACTCCCTCCCCTCAGCACCAGTAACAGCCCTGTCTTTGGAGCTTGTAATCACAAGGCAACAGTTGGGTGTTACTCCCCAGAAATGGACAGTAAAAGTAATGATATACCTGGATCAATGGGCTTGCCTGCAGCATTGTGGAAACTTAAAGCCAACTCAGCTTCAGAAATGTTCCTCATAAAACGAAAGAAATCCAAATAGTCTTTGAATGTTATTCCCTAGCAAGCAGTAATTAAGAAAACAATGAACATGGAATGACGCTGTTTATGACTACATAAAAATAATTTGAAAGCCATTTTAATTTAAAGAATTATCTTTCATCCAGTCTCAAGAGTAACCTGAATTTCAGTACAAATTAAACATAAAATCAATAATTTTTTTGGATATTTCTTAAATGATAATTGTAGATAATCGTTGGATGTTGTCCTTCAGTAGCATTTTGAATGAAAGTGGTAAAAGTTCAAGTGAGGCCTTACTCTACTGTAAAATGATGTTAAAATCTTTTAAAAAATCCAAGCTTTTGCCGATCTACGGCATCATGATGCCGTAGATCGGCGAAAGCTTGAATTTTTTAAAAGATTTTAACATCATTTTACAGTAGTGTAAGGCCTCACTTGAACGTTTACCACTTTCGATAATTGTAGAGTTACTTACATGTAAAAAGAGTTACTTAAAAAGTGACTTAAAAACATTTGCCAAAACCCAATCAGCCTGTTTTTTCTGGCCAATTCTGGTCAAATGGGAAATAATCACAACAAGTAACTGACTTGTTTGTTTCTTCTTTCTGGACAGGCCTTACCTGAGAATTTTCTTTAAAATGTTTCTTTACTTTTCTCAGAATTTTCTGCTTCTTCTTCTCATGAAAACTAGAGTAAGTTAGAAGCATGTCTGCAAAGTCCCGTTCTGTAATCTGACCATCTTTAGGGTCATAAGAATTGAACTGAAAATTAACAAAACAAGTTAATGTCTACTGTAAACTGTTGCATACCATGTCATTCTGGGAGAGTCATATTAAATTTATTACAATTTTATGCCAAGTAACTAACAATGACAAATAATAATAATAGTAATTTAATTAATTAAAGCCAAAAGGATGATTAGTAGATAAGCATACACTGACCCCATATAAAAATAAATCAGTACCTTATAATTATAACAAAAATAGCTAAGTTAAAAACTGCCTCACAAAGTGGAGATTGGTTGCTTAAGACATCGCTTCCACTATTACTGCTCTAAGATGGAGACCTCTCCCATGACTGGTAAATCCCGGCAACCTAGTGGGCCCTGTCACACTGATAAAACGGTGGGAAAGAGAGAGGGAGGGAGGAGGGGCAGCCTATGAGAAGAGCCCCAATGCTCAAGAGAATTGTAATGCTCAAGAACACGCTGACTAATTGCAAATCGTTACAACACCCTTTGGCACAGCATTCGGAATCTGGTGCATGCACATATCTAAACGCTGCTGAAAGCAAAGGCAAGACTAGATGTGCTCCTTGTTGTTAACTCTGTTAAATTGCATTTAACTGCATTAATTTAAAAAATACCATTGACTATTAACTTATTTAAAACCACACTGCACATGTTGTTATCAACTATACCTACCTCCAGGTACATTACTTCTTGTTGCAGATTTTTTTGGAACTGAATGAACCTTTGCACAGTGAGCCTCTTCTCTAAATATTTTCCAAAGAAGTATTCCTTGATGCCGCTGTTCACATGAGCAGAAAGGACACTGCCAGTCACAGCATGATCACGATGCCGCAGTCCAGTTGGTGTCATGCTGAAAAGGATATTCTGAACCTGAAAATTATAAAACATACTTGGGCATTAAAGACCTTTCTAATTTGCAGAGAAAACTGTACACAGGAAACCTCCATAATTTAACTTTTTCTATCAGAAGGTTATGCAGTCTGAGTAAAAAATGGTCCCACATGGTCTTGACTTGACTTTTAACTGAATGGGACCTATCCTTGCAGTCAGCTCTCAACTTGTAGTAATTTGCAGAACCCTTCTAAAGGCTTAGGCTTATAAAAAGGCCAGGATAGAAGAAGACCAGTGGTAAGCACTTGAAACTAAAAAATGTTTGTTTATTTTATCAACACCAGAGTCATCAGATGAGCTTAGCAACTTTGGGATTTATTATAAAATGGACTTACAAGTGACTATATTAGCCTGGGATCTCAGTGCCAACTCATACATAACTAGCTCTTGGTTTTAAATGTTCTGAGCAAATCAGAATTTCCTAAACTGCACGTCTTATGAATTGGACTTAACTTAAGTTACAGTAATTAAAGAATAGTTTTCACTCACCTTTTCAAACTCATCAGGTGACACTTCACCATCTCCATTCAAATCAAACATTTGAAATGCAATTTCAAACATTCTTGGTGGGACTAAAAATAGAACCACAACCAGTATCTGCTCACTAGGCACTCACTATGAATCTAAGGACTATCAATTGGCAAACAACAACACAACAATCATACAAATGTAGGATATGAGTGCACCTTACGTGATAAAACTGTGAGAAGAAAGATATAGTCAGAAAATGAAATGAGCCCAAATTCTCCCATCTTCAAGAAAACACTGTCTTGTCCCAAGTGTTCAGAAAAATGGCCTTTGTACTTGTGTTTCTGAAAGAGACAGATAGATGGACAACCTTTAATTAAACACAATGAGCTTACAAGCTGAAAGCTTGTGGGGTGGTGTAAGGAGATTTATAGTTAAAATAAAACATAAAATCATAATTTATTCTTATATACAAAATCTTGAGTCAAGGCTACTTTGATGTTAAAATTAAAGAAATTGATAAGTGAATAGATGGTGAATTTTAAGCGCAGTAATGGAATGTGAAATGTGAATTAATCAACTTGACACGAACATGGGGTAAAGAGAAAATCTGAGTCCCTGACAGAAATTGAACTCATGACCTCCGGGACACTGGGCGGGTGCTCTATCCATTGAGTTGACAGTGCTGATCCTAGCAGTACGCAGGACACCGATGCACCGGAGGTCATGGGTTCGATTTCTGTCTGGGACTCAGATTTTCTCTTCGTCCCATGCTCATGTCATGTTGATCAATTCACCTTTCACAATTAAAGAAATTATATTACAAAGTAAAAGTTTTTCACAATTTTATATATACAAAGGTGTCAGATCTAAGACTGGTAAAAATGATTACAGGTGCTTGATTTTGGCTTTCTGATGAGAACGTTTGTGGCGTGCGTCGTTATGAAAATCTAGTGTTCTTTTGAGTGAGGCCTAAAAAATAAAACCGGCTTTACAACCCACAAATTAAGGTCATTTTCAGATTAAAAAACTTAATATAAATTGTGTCACATGTTACCTCTGGGTTGAATCTCTCATGTTCATCAAGTCCTAACCCTGAAAAACACAATTAAATCAAATAAAATATAAAACAAACATCAAGTGTTACTTGATCATCCATACAGAGCAACAAAGTTTCAAGTATGACCTGATCCTGACCAATTAAACGGCACAACTGAATTTGGCAAATAATTTGTAGTATTACCAATGCTTTCCAGTAGAATACCAATTCTTTTAAACTCTGAGCAGATTTCTTCAAACTCCCAATATCTCAAATGAAAACTCGCTTTCCTGGAATTTTTTTCATTGTAATTTAGGATGTTAGCACAGTATTTTTGATGAACTTGTAGGTGTTTGGAAATGTAGTAAAACACTGTCTTGAGTTCTATCTATCATGAGGTCTCAATTGAAATAAAACGTACGGAGAAAGTTCAAGAGAATTGTAAAAATTTATGTTATTTAAGATAAGATAATAATGACCATTATTAACAAAAACTAAAATTCAAAACATCTGTTTGAATTTACAATGAAAAGGCGTTATAGAAAGAGAGGTAAAATAAATACCATGTGATAAAATCTAAGTAGAAATTAGGGAAGGGTTTAAAATCAAGAGGGCAATTAAATAAAGAATAAAGTTGTGGCCCCTCTCACGAGTCTGACATGTGCAGGTAGGACAACCCAAACAGTGTCACAGTTATGATTTCCTTTGTTTAAACTTGATGAGTTATTAATAGTTTGGGAGGTGGGATTCTACTGTTAGAGCTAACTGTCAAACAGTTCACAAGCATTTTACTCATTGAAAAATAATGTCATGTTACTCCACCATCAATAAGTGGACTGTACTAGATACAAGCAGACCAGTCTTTCTTTACCAGCTGGTTGCATTTTCCCTGGGGTTAATGATCTCACAAAATCTTCTGGCGTCATAAACACTTCATTGTCTTCTCCAACATGCACAACTTTTAGAGTTGCAAAGTATCTGAACACCTTGTCTGGAGTACTGTACTGTCTGATTCGATTCTCATATTCAATTATCTGAAGAATAAAACAACAGCAATAAAAAAATAACTCTGATTGAGATTGACATGTTATGGTTTTGCCATAATCTGAAAATAAACCATAATAATGAATTCTTCACACGCACATCTGTAGTTGGCAGTTAGACTTTTGTTTTTTGAGTGGTGGTTAGCAGTTAGTGGTAAGTGATATGTGGTTAGGTTTTAGTTTTTTGCAAGAGTGCTCTGTTCCAGTATTCCTGGTTTCAAATGAATACATTAAATTTGTTTTCATCTCATTTACAAAAATCTTTTGTCGCACCCTTGGTCACAGAGTAATATTCATAATTTGAGCAAGCAATTTTAACCCCAGTGCATGCATGTGTAAAAGGTGCATTGATTTGCCAATGAAAGAAGCAAATTATTCAATATACAATATTATAAATGAGACTGGAGAGTTGCACACTGCTACTCCGGCCTGAGCTTCTTCTGGTGAAGAAAGGAACTAGCAAAGAACGAGGTAAAGCCCAAACTGTTTCTGTTAGTTGTTTTTGTTCTTGTTATTTTGTTGACAATTGTAAAAAGACAACAATCAAACTCACAACTTTTTTTCTTCATAGATTTTAATTGATTGCTGCCGATTGATATTGATTATTGGTTTATCGATTGACCATGTCTGGGGAAATGGTAACTCATTCATGGACACGGTAAAAGAGTGTCCCTGTATCTACAAACGGCTGGCAAATCCCTATTCAAAGATCAGAATATAAAGGCCAATGTGTGGTGAACGATTTCAGAGTTCCTTGATCTGGAAGAATCCAAGTGTAAGCAAAAATAAGAAGGCATAGGGACAACTTTTTTTGAGGTACATCAAGAAAGCAGTTGGAAAAAGTGGTTCTGGTAGAGATGACATTCCATTAAAGCCGAAATACGAACACTTGAGGTGGCATGCAATCTTTATTAAAACAACACCTACTTTGAGCAACGTGGGAAATCTGGGACGGTCAGTATAACAGTGAAATCACCAATTGTCGGGGATTTGCCCACATGAAAACCAGCTGTGATGCAGGGTTCCAGATAAGTTTTAAAGGTAGGGTGCTAATAGGGAATACCAACAGGTCAATTTCCACTGCTCCCGCCAAATCATGATAATTTTATTAGAAATTTGTCGGATCGAGTAGCTGATCTTGTTAAGTTTTTGACCCGAGACCCCTCACTTATCTGGAACTCTGTGTTAAATATGGCCTTCACATCCAGACAAAAATAACAAAAATGGTTATACTTCCACATTTCAGATTAATGAAAAAACTGGGAGTGGTGAATCTATTTTTTGTAAAAAAAAAAAAAAATACAGCCATCACTCAAGATTTTGGCCACCGTTTCAAGTGAGCTTATATCTGGAACAAGTTAAAATTCCAGTCTTTTTTAAATATTTTCTCACCCTTCTTTCCCTGAATCCCTGTTTATGGTTTTTTCTTTTCCCGTCTGTTTCTTCGTTGCCCTCTTCCTGATTTTCAACCATGTTGTTTTCACTCATCAAATCAATGGAAGGAGTTTTACTGTCTGCCTTTGCATCAGTAAGTCTTCTGAACAGGAAATAAAGTGAACCAATGAGTCCCACAGATGATCCGATGACTAGACCTACGAGACGCTTTTCTCTACGAATGCGTTCTTCTCTACTCTGTTCTTGTTTCGTTCTTTCATTTCCCGCAGTTGAGCTTGAGAATCTTGCAGATTTGAAATTCCGTAACAAACGCCCACTACCAAAATAATTCATAGTGTAAGGCTTGTTTGCTGTTGCCAGTTTGTTAAAGACACCCCGAAAAACTATAAGCCTTGCCATTTAAGTGATAGATAAGTTGAATTCTTTCACTCTTTGTTGACTGACGAATACAACTTCATCTGCAGATCTATGCTGCTTTCCTTCGACCGCCAAACAGAACGGAACAAGAACGGAATCCAGGAGGAATCAAAATGGCGGCTTTTACATAAGACCGCTGGCCGGAATAAATGTGAAACTGTCAAAAGTTAATTTTTTTGTTGCAAAAAGTTCATTTTTGCTATGTTTTTTTAACAATTTAAGAGTGCTTTCGCTCTCGTTGTAGCTTCATCCCAGCATAGTTAGTAACTACTAACTATGATCCCAGGAGCTAAAGTTCATAACAAAATTTGAGACACTTTAAATCCCCACGGGAGAGGGGTCTAGGAACTCTTTGCGATTTTGTAAATTTTGCATCACACCGAAGCACGCCCCTTCCTTTTGATTTGAGATACAAATTCGAAATCTTGGAGGGATTAAAGGATCATCATACGTGAGGAGAGACTACCTACAAGAGAAAAAAAACAACAATGTTTTGGGTCTTTTTCTTTGGGGAGAAAGGTCCCAGCCTACCCCTCCCATAACTCTACGCATATTGTTTGGAGAGCGAGCGTCTAACATGGCGGGCATTCCAAGGGTTTGTCAATCTTCGATCGCTGTCTTTGGTTTTAAGGTAATGTTTAAATCAGTTCATGTTACTGCTGTGAGTATTTCGTCCAGCTATCTTTCGTTGCAATTTATTTTTTACCGGACAGATTTGGAGAAATAAATGTAACTTGAGCTCGCTTTATGAACAACAAATGCAAGTTATTTATAAACGCCAGTGTGTTCTACTTTTCACATTATTTTGAACACCTGTTTATATTATTTTCAGGGAGCGCGTCAAGGAAATATAATTTTGAATAGGATATCAAAGCACTGGATCTTTGTCTCTTCGCGATGTAGAAAAGGTAAGGGTTGAATGACTTCCGTTCGCCATTTGCCGCGGGCGCTGTGTAGCTTATAGAACTTTCGAAGTTAAGCTTATAACATTTCAGATATTTGTAGCTGTTTGTGATAAATGCTGAACAAGTTGCCTTTCTGGAAAGAAAATTAACACAAACTATTCTTGCGCTCGTTTATTTCTGCATTTAAAATCTATGCTTCCTCTTAAAATATAATTTAAATTACAATGATCTAGTGCATGTTACATACAGTCAAGCTTATTAGCTTCAGTTTATAACCAGGCTTATGTAAGCTTAAATGCAATTCATGTATTTGACTTGACAATTTGCCGTACGTTTTTCACTCGTATTCAAACAAGTGATATACCTTTCTACTTTACATTAATTTGAGTATCCACTCATATTACCACCATATTGTCTGACTGACGCAGTCCTATTAATCAAACAATATGTGAAGGGAGGTTCTCCAGCCCTACACGAGTCAATCAACAATCATTTAATGCACACAATTCAAATTCACTGTGACACATACTGTCTCAACTTACAGCTAAATCAAACTCAATAAAGTTGGTATGATAAAATACTTATTGACAGGGGCAGGCTGGCGTACATCTATTTGTAGACCTTCAATTTTCAGTGCTAAGGTGCATCATATATATGCAGTAGGAAGTGCAAGAGACTAGACTGAGTGGGACGAGGGTTGATTAACCCCTGGGTAAACAAGAAGGAAGGAGTGCACACCACCTTCCCCCTAGGGATTTTTCTTTTAATTTTTAAAGGATAATTTACTATGTGATGCTGAAATGTTCAGTAGCAATTTATTAATCTCTCGTCTGCCTCATATTTTCTATGTCATTTGATATTGCCTGTGTGTGTCAACCTTAGTGATAACTAGTTACATAACAAATATGTGCTCTTGATCAATGAGGGGAGAGACATGGGAAGGTTTGTGTTATTGTGATTTTGGCAATTTTCTGCAAGATATTTTGGTAGTTTAATTTATTCTTGATTTTCAGTCAGCAATCAATCAGTTAAAATATTATTAAACTAAACTAAAAATGTTTGACATCAACAGACAATGTTGCCGTGACATTTAAAAGTGGTTTCCCAGTCATTTCTGTGCCATTGCCATCAAGGAGAGAAAGATGCGAATTTACTTTGCGTCCATTAAGTCACACTGTGAAAGATTTCCTTAAAGATATACAAGAGGAAGATAAGGGGATTGAAAGAGCCATGGTTTACAATGAAGATGGGTCGAGGATTTCTGGCAGCACTGGGGTTGATGTGTTACTGCAGTCAAATTTTAAGCTTGTGTTAAATGAAGACTCGTATCTTGTCTTAGTGCCTGATGAGAGTAAGTGTTGTTGAAAACTACAACAGTACTGGAATTTTTTATTACAAACAGACAACTTGATCATTATAGATACCTAGACAGCCTGGTGGTACCTCAACTTCTATTAACTTCCTCTTCACTGTAGTTTAATTCTTCAAACTGCTCTTGCAAAGCCCTCTATACACCATAAATATATTCATTTTCAATTGGTACTGTAGAGTTCGGAGTCTGTGACAGGAAAGCTACATGTAGGATCAGTTGCCAGCCAATTTGTGTGTTTGAGTTCCACACAACTCCCACAACAGCTAGAATTACAGGCACATCAGACACATGCTTTAGCAATGTAAGGGCTAAAACATACTATTTAAAAGTAATGGAACAATGTTCAGTGCGTTAACTGTAGCTTAAGAGTCTGTATTTAGTGGATGTTTGTGAAGAGTTGTTCCACCCCAGATGGGGTTTTACTTTGGTTGAAAAAAGTAATCTTATGATATTAATATATGATTATCCAGCCCATTACCTCCAGGGGATTCTGCTTGAAAGTCAAATCAAAGTCAATATATGAATGAATGATTACAGCTAATTCAGATGCCCCACCTCACTGGCCTGCTTCCTAGTGTTTTCAAGTGAAGTCGACCCCAGTCCTCCCTAGTCCTCTCAAATCTGCATCCAATGATTCAGCTGGCATGGAGTTGTTAAATTATGTTTGTTAATTGTTGTTCCAGGTAAGCCTCCCATTGATGACTTCAGGACAGTTGCACATGTGAAAACCTTAGTTCATCAAATGTATAGTGCCATGAACATAGAGCAACATCAGGTATGAGAAAAATATTCTTTTGCCTTACGTACCATGATTCTTGCAGCTTGTGGCAGCTCCATTTGCCTCGTAGTTTTGTTTCTATGTTCATATTAGTACAAGAAAGAGACTACGTACTCTTAATAAAACACTTAGCTATTTATCAACGGGAAGTTGACAAAGGTGAATTAACTGCCATAAATTTACCTTTATCAACTCAGTTCAAGTTTATAAACAGCAAAGTGTTTCACCTGCTGCCAACACAGACTAACTTTCTCTTCAGTGAAACTAATATACCGTTAATCCCGGTCCTGGGGGGTGGGGGGGTACTCCCAGAAAAGTTGGGTGGTGGGGTGCGGCCCGCTTCCCAAAATCCTTACCCTATTTATGACCAAAACCTGCGATATTTCCTACCCTATTTATGACCTGAGTGACCAAAACTTCGAAACCCTATTTATGACCTGACCCTTAAATCAAAACCCTATTTCAGACCTGCGTTATAATTAGTTCCCTAGTTCAGACCAATGTTAAATTACCGTAAACATAATTTGTGAAGGGTTTTTGTTGATTTTCTTTTTGATAATGATGAAAAAGTGGCTTCTTCTTAAACACATACCCATATCAAGGCTAGAGTGCAAAAACCATACCCTATTTATGACCAAAATGGCCAAAATCAGCTAAAATCGATACCCTATTTATGACCAAAATGGCTGAAAAACCATACCCTTTGGGGCTGCACATACCTATATAGCCCATATAAGGGAGTACCTTCCCTCCGGGATCCTGGTCAACCTTCTGAACAGATGTCAGTCATTTCGCCTACAAGTTGATTCGCCTACATCAAAGTTGTTTCGCCTGCACGACCAAAGTCATTTCACCCACAATCTGAGTCAATTCGCCTACGTCAAAAGCCGAGCACCAGTGTCTGAAGGGCCATCAAGCAGAGTTCCATACCCATGTAGGAAAGAAAACAAAACCCATGTGTTGATTTTCTCATGGTTATCATGGCTAGCAGTATTGCTCATGGGCACATACGCACAACACGACAACGATGACAGAGTTGCGCAAGATGGTGGCCATACTCCAGCTAATAGGTTGACAGAGACATGCACGTGTCCCTCTTTGACATTGGACACCCATGTTATGGTCCAATGAGACCTGTCAAAACAAGGTATCCACTGACCAGTATCATGTGACCATATCGTGGGCTCAAGTTTAGAGTTTATCGAGGTCACATGTTTTTTTTAAAGTTGACCGCTGACCAAGTGCTGGTTTTTGATTGGTCCGCGGGCTCATGTCAGGTTAACTTGTCGGCCAGGTTGTTCAGAAGCTAATGCTAACCCAAGATTATAAAAGTTAACCAAAGTATAATTGTTCTTGTATACAAATGTTTTTCACTGCTTTTGTTTTGTGTATTTTGAGGACCCTGAGATTATTCAAACTCAAAACAGAAGGCCAAACAACAGAAACGGAAAACTTCACCGTAAAGTTATAAAACTCCAATCAAAATACTCGCTTATCCTGGGTTAGCTTAATCGGGCTTTGGACTACCCGGCCCAGGAGCTCCGCTTTTAGGCTTGGCTAAATGTATATATTATATTTTGCGAAGATAGATTAACATCACTGCCCCCAAGGGGCAGAGGAGTCGTATTTGACCGTATTTCCAGTTAAATTCGCCGTAAAATTGTGGTGCGAATCGATTTGTTGGTGATTTAAAAGATTTCAACAGACGCGTAACACGATGCATGTCGATTCTTTGTCGTAGAACTGCAGATTTTTTGTCGGGATCAAATCGGGTTAAACTTTGTCCGGCCATCAGCTTGCCGCACACTAGCCGATTTTTTGTGGCGACTAACCGCGTTGAGGCTTGGCGCCTATTTCACTGACGTGACTCTTGTGACATTTCCTATTGGTCGAGGCGCGCGCGAGCCCCGACAAATTGTCTTGGTCCACCGCACACCAGCCGACAAGGCCCGACAAGACGTTTTGAGATTTAGCACTGTCAGATATCGCCCGTCAAACCTCGATCTTGCCGCAGACTTGTCTGAATTCACCGCACACTAGCCGACAAGTGAAGATTTTTCGTCGGCCGATAAAAAATCGGCTAGTGTGCGCCGACCTCAAGGGAAACGAAAATTGGTTCGAAAAATCAAAAAGGGAAGAATTTTATACAGTTTAGTTAAGTAGGCACACACACATATCATTTCAAGTTGAAGGTGTAGTTTAATTCTCTGTTCTTTTGGTACCTGTCGAGTTCCTGTTGGGGATATTCAAGTTTATTAGCTCGTTTGTTGAGACAGAGCGTTCAGCATAGCCGCGCCGTCGCTGTGAAATACTCTTCCAAAAACATTACTATAATTATTGTAGGTTTATTTGTCAAGTTTTAGATAAGTATTGATAAAATAACTGAGCTACTACGCGCGCTCTCATTGGTCGATAGGTGTGTTTAGATGAGAGTATGTAAACACGGTTGTGACGTTTTAGATTCGCGCGTATTTTTGAGAATTATTTTATAAAAGCAATAGAGCAGTTTTTCTAGAAAGTTATGCAAACCCTCGACTACGTCTCAGGTTTGCATAACTGTCCCGAATTTCCCAACCCTCCTCGTGTTTAGATGAGGCTGTGTAAACACGGAGATAGTGCTCTATTGCTTAATTAGTATTTAGTAATAGGTGTCTAGTGTAGGCGAATTTACTTCCAATGTAGGCGAATCGACTCAGATCGTGTAGGCGAAACGACTTGTAGGCGACACGACCGGCTGCCTGCCTAACGGTCGCATTAATCTAGATAAGACGTGTAGGGTTGCTTTAACATCCAGCTGTCCTCAAACTTAACTTGATGTTCTTACTTTAAGCTGGAAAAAGAACGTTATCTTATGCAAGAGTGGGAAAAGTTACAATTGGAACTCAAGCCACTGGAAGATCTTAAAGCAGAAATTGATCGAAAGTCAGCGCAGAGAACCAATTTTGTAGTGTGGGGTGGGCTGGGGTATATGGCGTTGCAGTTTGGTTTGCTGGCTCGTCTTACTTGGTGGGAGTACTCATGGGATATCATGGAACCGGTCACGTATTTTGTGGGATATGGAACAGCTATGGCTTGCTATGCGTACTTTGTGTTGACCAGGCAGGTGAGTTTGGTCCGATCATTCCGCCAAGTTTAGTTTGAAATGAAGCCTTGCTCTCTAGTAAGCAGTTATCTAGTAACAGAGATATGATAAATAGCATTATAACTTAAAAATAGAAAGCACTTCCCGTTTTTGTTTGAGTTGTGGAAACCTGGTGGAATGGCTTTCTTCACCGCCCGTACATATTTTGAGATTTCCTCAACTTTAAGGAAGACAAATAAAATGTTCACACGTTAAATGTTTTTGTCTATACGTGTCTTGTGTGTATATGTCTATGACGCAGCATTTGCTGGGTTTGGGGAGAATATTAATAACTTTGCTTCTAATTGCTTCGAGTCAGGTTTTACACCGCAAATTATTGATAGATAATGTTTGGACAGTTTGTTGTATTTTTTTTTTTTTGGGGGGGGGGGGGGGGGTCTTGTCTTTCTTGTTCAGCATGATCTCAAAGAAAAATCTTTTATTTTTCAGGAATTCTTATATCCAGATGCCCGAGATAGGCAGTTTCTTCTGTTTTTCCACAAACTTTCCAAGAGGAAGATTTTTGATATCAAAAGATACAACGAAATCAAAGATGCCATCAGCAAAATTGAAGGAAATTTGCAAGTTCTGCGAAGCCCGCTGTTTCTACACCTTCCAGAAAATGCTCGAACCGAGCTATTAGGGAATGTCGCTGACAAAGACGATGAAAAATAACTTGACTGAAATGAACTCAGAAGTAATGTGTGTGGTGTTGAAAAAGCTATCTAGAGAAATGAATGGACATTAAAATAACGCAATGATGTATATAGCCTTATAAATATGTTATTTACCTGTCTGTCAGTCGTTGCAAATCCTAATTGTCTAATCTTTAAGTCGTGCTCGTGTTGTATTTTTGTGCTGGTGGGATTGTTAATGTAATGGCACGTGCACAAGAAGATTACAGAATGGACAAAGAAATCGAGTTCACCCAAGTTGTAGTCGTACCCCCCTCCCGTGTTAGTCAGATGCACGAGACTGAACGCCCATGTCAAGGTGGTTAGCCACGTCCTTCAGGGTCTTTCAGCACTTTCCCGCAGTTACGGTTTGACGGTACGACCACTCGATACCAGTCTCTAATCAGATATTGTTATTACACAAACGCTCAAATGAACAAGCTGCGGTCATCCTCATGCAAGGCATGATATCTTACCATAACAACAGTACAACCAGTTAAAAACACCCTTAATTTGAAAGGGCTGTTTAGTCAAAAACGAGTGCGGTGTCATTTTTTTTTATTAAAAAGTAACGGATGATATCCGGAGGGCTGTGTTCTGGTGATGAAATCATGAACAGAAATAACAATATTGGGCGTGGTTGCACCACTCTAGGTAGACACGTCTTCCCTAGCAAAATGTTCCTTGACAAAATTAGCAAGGGTTTCAATTTCTCTACGTACATCGCGAAATATTTCGGACAAAAAATAGTGTTCGAAAATGAAACCGTCCGAAACTTTTTAAGCGTCTGAAATGTTTACAGTAGAGTAGAAAACGTTTAAGTAACTCCAAAGCTCTTAGTTTTCCTTCATGGAGCAAATTCTAGCTGAGACGCTACTTGAAATACGCAACGGCTTGATAGAATTTCTTATTTTCTCGTCGATCGCATCTAATTATAAAACTTCGTGTAGGCATAAATACTTAAGTTATGTTTCAGTGAATTGAAGTGTCCGAAATTTGTCCTAAACGAGATAAAAAGTGTACGAAAATTAAACGTCCGAAATTTGTTACAAGTTATGTGAGTAAGGTTACAAGAACCCCGCAGGGTGGCTTAGTTTTGCAAGAGACATCATCGTTTCACGCATGTAACCAAATTACCTCGGTAAAATTTATCTAGGTAAATCGATATGATTTAGGAACGTGTAGTTTACCAATACCAATGAGAAGTTTTTGAACAGTGCATGTGCAGTGCGTGTGCAGTGCGTGTGCAGTGCGTGATCCACTAATTAACACTTGGAGGGCGCACTGCACCCCCAGCATTGGTACCCATTTGATCCATTTGTGAGAGTGTCTTGCCCAAGAACACGAGGCCGTGACATAAAGAAAAATAAATTCATATAATGCCAGCAGCTTTGTCCCCTCACAAAGAAGTTATGACACATGCTTATTACCTTCTCCTGGGGTTGGCCTGGATCATTGGAAAGGCTTTTTGGAAACAAGTTCAGTAATAAAATGCGTTGGAGTACAATATCACCCTGTTTGTGTAATATTTAAACAATCTTGTTGACGTGAGACTCGCAGTTTTCATTGCAATTTTCAGTCTCGCGATGAGATACAAAAAAAAAACTAACGGTGAACAGATTCACAAGGCGATAGGATAGAATTTACGTCTTTATTTTTATTTTTGGCTTGCCAAGGTGATTGCTGTGATGGCACGGTGGGCTTATGGTTAGCGCGGTGGACTCCGGATCGAGGCCTCGCCTGGGTCACTGTGTTGTGTTCTTAGGCAAGACACTTTACTCTCACAATGCCTCTCTTCATCCAGGTGTATAAATGGGTACCGGCGAACTTGAT
Organism: Orbicella franksi; assembly: GCF_964199315.1. Taxonomy (NCBI): domain Eukaryota; kingdom Metazoa; phylum Cnidaria; class Anthozoa; order Scleractinia; family Merulinidae; genus Orbicella; species Orbicella franksi. The sequence goes on from NC_138154.1 coordinate 30,889,626, forward strand.
CCTTGGGGTAACCCTGCGACGACAGCTAGCAAAAAATCCAGGCAGGGAGGAGAAATACTCCTGGTCGTTGCTGGAGATAAATGCCCGCCTTAACGCAGACTACCTACCTGACCTTAGATGATTGTCTGGTGCCAGCAATTCTGCACAAATCCGTACTTGTAATAATAATAATAATAATAATAATAATAATAATAATAATAATAATAATAATAATAATAATAATAAGAACAATAATAATAATGTTAATATGAACAATAACAACAACAACAACAACAGTAATAATAACAATAATAAGATAGGGTGTATTTTATTTCTTACTTTATTGACTGGCTTGCTAGATACTCAATCCACAATCCATGCCGAATGACGGCGTTATCATTACCAGTCTCTCGAACATGTAAAGGTCCATGCCTAGGTATACGCGTAAAGTTCGACGTCTGAATCAGCACATTTGTATTTGGGTCTGCCTTGCCGCTCTAGTCGACTGCGCTAGTCGAATAGAAAGGCAGAAATTCGACTTCGATTCAGACGTCAAACTTCACATGTGCTAGCCTACGTGTAGCCGTACCCACCCCCAATGAAAAATGTTTTTGCTCAGGGGGTGGGTACGACGATATGTAGGCTACACTTGACGCTACGTGTGCCGAACTAGTAATGCATACATTACAGATACAATATTTAAGGAAAGAGCAGCAGGGTTGGCGCAGAGGTGAGAGCGCTCGCCTCCCACCAATGTGGCTCGGGTTCGACGGCCAGTTTGTCAACAACTGCACACTGCTAGGTTACTTACTATCTACAACCAAGAGATTATCAAGGTACTTACCTTGATAATCTCTTGCTACAACAGAATAGATAGTGAGTAGCGTATCCAATCAGAGAACGGAATTCGTGATAGAAAGATTACTACTTAAACAGTAGAGTATTTCTCTCAAGTAACCATCGGCTGACAATTGCCCCGCGGAGATTTGACGATCTTCAAACAAATATTTGCTCGAGAAGCGAAGCTTCGAGGGCAAACATGCTAGTTTTTAGAACATCAAATTTCTAAGGGGCAACTATCAGCCGATAGTTCCGAGACATAAACACTCCATTGTCTATATTGCCCATAAATCATATTGAATTATTTTCAACTTTTTTTAGTAGAAAAGCGTGAAAGCCATGTGTAAAATTTAAAAAAGAAAATTTACAAAAATCCACTAAATGCAGATCAATCAATCATGTGTTTTAATAAGCCCGCTTGTTTACAGAAAAATTTTCACGGACAACTTGTTCTATCAATCCGAGTATTTTCCTCTGACGGGCACTTTGGGTAGATAATGTCTCTCCGTCGATGAACACTATCATGTTGCGTACTCAGTTTAAACCCGGCCGTCAATAATTGCGCTCGTTTTCTTACAGGGTGTTTTCTAAATAAAATATATTATACCCGCAATTCTACACATTCAAACAAAGTGCCATGCGCAAAAGGCCTGCTCTAAAACATGACGTGAAAAGAGAGACCTTGTTCTTCATGCTTCACTATTTTGTAACGACTACGGGGCCGAGGAGGAGTTGTAATGTTATCTCGTCGGGATGAAATTAGTAATAAATAAAAGAAACTGAAAAAAAATAAACTAGTCTTCTACTTGCAACGCGGTGGTATATGCAAGCGCCTTTTATTTTTTTCTCCTGCTTCTCAGCGGTCTGGAATCCTAAATCCTCGAATCTGATTGGCTTATCGCGCGCTCTCAGATGTTCTGGATTTTCTCGCCAGGACCCCGGGTACGGACCGCTCCTAAGTTTCCAACTTTGGCAGCTTTCCAAGCTTTTTGTTACACCGTAAAACAACGTAAAATGTTAATATTTGGATTCCGATAAAAATTTCTGCAAATAGTATCGCCTTTGTGCCCAACCTGTCAAACGCACGTGTGCACCAGATTTGAACTGAACGGCATTAATTAAAATCAAGAGAAAATATGGTAGGATCATGGTCTCTTGTTGAAATTCAACACCAAAGTTGCTTTCAAAGCAATACCGCATAAAAAAAAAGAAAAAGAAAAAAAAAAGGTAAGAATGAAAGAAACACGCACACTAGACCTCGGGCACAGATTTTCCCAATACGGACCTCCCGGCCCGCAAATTATTTATGTACAGTATTTTCAAGGATGTTGTTAGCGAGCATAACAAGCTTCGAGTTTCCAGAGTGCTCCTTTCCCGCCATATTGAAACCACCAAATCTTCGAACAAGAACCGCTGATCTCAAATGTTTTGATGGGAATTCACAATTAGCTAGTCATCCGTTTTACACATGAGCCTCTGGCTCGGATACTGAGGGCAACCTCAATCCCACGCAATGACTTTAATAAATTGATTGATTGATTGATTGAGTTCGACGTGCGAATCAACTGTCAGATCGAACCGTGCCTAAGGTCACATCGTATTTTGAATAATTTATAAACAGGAAACAGACACTTTCTCTTGATGTGAGCCTGGTTTTAGTTTCTTTTGTCCGCCAGTCGATCAATCTCCAGGTTTTTTAACTTCGATCTCCAAGTCAGTTTCGGGCGCTTTAGCTGAGGTTTAGGGGTCTGTTTCTCTCGCTAGTTTTGCGGTTTCTGTACGCCGGTACAGGCTGGATGTTTATTTCGTAAATTGTTTGTATGTTTACGATCATGATCTTTTATTAATACCCTATGTTTTTCCAATGCGGTAACGAATTATGGCCATGCCGAAATAAAGCTTGTTGTTGTCTTTGCTGCTAACACTGCTGGGCTATCTTCCTTTTGTTTACCTCATCGACAACAGGGCCGACAAATATTTAGTCGTTTCTCTGTGAATATTAAAAGATGTGTTTCCGTCCTGCTCAGCTGTTGCTAGTGTAACAGCTGTGCCCTGCAGCCGGCATGTTGTTTTTAATGTTTTTAACGTTTGTCTCTTGTTCATACATGAAAAAACAACCTTACAAGTAAAGTGCCAGTGAAGTGTATTACGAGCTGCTGAAATCACACGAGGTAAGTAAAGCCGTACCATTTTCTTGTCAATTAAGCCTCGCCCAGTGCATTGATCGGCACCCTTTATGCCGGATTTGATCGCTACTAAGGTGATCAGACTCAGAAGTAACAAGCCGTGAACTTTGCTGTGTAAACTATTCCGAAAGCCTTTCTTCTTTTGCTTATTACAAAGACTGCACCCTTAGGAATTCAACCACTTGGTCTCATTACTCATCATTTGGCCCAAGATTCTCAGTTAAGATTGAACATTTATTCGGAGTTGTTAGACTGTTCGTTTGCGTTTTTTGTGTCTGTGTTACCGAAGAGCCATTTGTTTTTGTGCAGTGAAAACCTGGTATCAAAAGAGCAAGTCTAACCCGTCTTCCGTCAGTAAAAGCTCATGACAATAGTACTACTAACTAGGTTAAAAGTGGTTAAGTAAAAACTGTTTCAGTTTGTGTTTAAAAATCTTTTTTGTCATAAGTTTCTTTAGCTCACTTGGCAGAGAGGCCCAATCGGTTATTGCTTTATATTACGTTTTGTTTCTGCCCTATTCCGTTCTTGGCTTGCTAATTTTGAACATGCAACCATTTTGGGTGTTGTAACCGTGTTGTTGGCTCGTGGTAGATCTAAACACATCGAAATATTCGGGGATATCTCCTTTCATTGCGTCTTGCACAAGACAACACCGAGGACCAAAACGCCTCGCATGTGCTGGGACCCACTGCAACAATGTTAGGGTATCTTTTCTTTGCTAAAGCGAGACGAAAGAAAAACTGAAAAACTGACTCAGTTTCAAAGGCGCTATTTGTGACGTGATTTTTAATCCTAGTTCTATTTCACACCTTAGTTTTAGTCTTAGTTTTAGTATTTTTTTTTTTCATGCTCCGATATTTTAGCCCTGTTTTGACGTATTTACTACTCTCGCACTTCTATTGTGTCCCATTTGTTAGATTGTTTACTGTGGCTGGAAATTAAACAAAAAGTCGAAAATTCCAAATCATTAAAAAATCGCCATCAAATTGTCTTTGTTTTTTTTTTTATTTTGCAGTGATCATTCTCTCATCCTGTTTGGGAGAATATCCACAAAAATGTTAAGACATTCAGGGACACTTTATTCCCTTATGGATTGATTAAACGTGTTCACTCCGTTCTGTTTTTCTTCTTAACAGTGAAAATGGAAACAGCAGAAAACGCTACAGACAACAAACCTCTGATGGCCCCCAGTGAAGCCATAACATGGTGCGTTATTTTCAGTTTAGAAGCTCTGGTTGCTGTTACAACTAACGTGGTCGCAATAATTGTTTTTCTCCAAAATACTTGGCTTCGTAAGCGAACGTCGATCCTGCTGTTAAATCTGGCTGTAGCTGACCTTCTGGTCAGTTTACTAGCTATGCCAGGCTGGGTATACGTCATTGGGGCCGGGGCTAATCTATGGAAGCACACTTGGACAAACGTGACGGTGCAGATCTTATATTCAAGCTTAGACATTGGCGGGGCATTTGCCTCGGTGACAAATCATGGTTGCATCGCTGTAGAACGACTCATAGCCACTGTAATGCCCTTTAAATACCGAAGTCGCAAAAAGAAAATAACCGCACAATTCATAACGGTGGTATGGACTTGCGCGCTTGTCATCCCTTCTTTAACAATGGTGGGATTCCATGTTCTCAGCTCCAAGATGTTTGCTTTCTTTGTTTGGATGCCTTTCCTTTTCGTGTTACTGCTGGTTATTGCCACATCTTATTTAATCCTGCTGTGCAGAGTGAAAGTGGTATCTCGAGATCTTCGCCAAGAAAGCGATTGCCAACGTAATCACCGCTTTACGGTCACGGCGCTTATCGTAAGCGTAGCGTCCTTGACAGCTTGGCTTCCATTCATGATTATGAGTGCCATCAACTTGGTCACCCCCATCAATCAAGATCTGCGCCGCGTCAATACCGTCAAGATGTTACACTATTTCAATTCCCTGTGCAGTATCCTGGTCTACTGGTTCCGGATTCCTCATTTCAAGGATGCAGCGTGCGCGTTAGTGTTCTGTCACAAGAGGAGACGTCAGCTGCCGCAAGGGGCAGCGACTGCGAGAACTTCATCTAACATCCGTAATGTAGCAGTTTCATCTTCTCTCTAAAGACACTCAGCCTCCTTTCCTGTCTTCTGTTACTTATAGCCGAACTTTTACTGCAGGCTTCGTTTGTAGCGGTAGCTATCAATTGGTGTCGAGATTTAAGCGAAGTTGCTACTATAGAATTTCAATTTGTATTCTTAAAGTTTTCCAATTTGCATTTTTCGTTTCTATTGTAGCTGAAAAACCCACTTAGGGAGCTTCAATAAAGTTTGTATGTATATATGTATGTACTGAAGTTCCTGAAGAAATCCTGCATGAATTTAAAGAAAGGAACAAGATATCTGAACAAAGGTATTACTTCAGTTCGAAAGAAACTGTTAGGCTGCGTTGGTCTGCAAGCGAAGCTGTTTATCAACTTGAAGTTTGTAAACGTAAATTAAACGCCGTGGCGGAAAAGAGAACTCCAATCAGAACTACCCTGAAACAGGAACTCAAGACAGAAATGAACTCGGTTTGTCTACTTTACTTGCGACAAGAATCTCGGCAACTTTCTCTCAAATCTGACAAGCAGCATGATACTTTTAAATGAAATGAACCCAAATCGACGAAAAAAATAATGGTAATGATAAAAAATCACGAACGGCAGAAAGGCGGCAGAAGGGCAGTTGTTATTCTGCTGGAAATCACTCAATTTGCTCACCATGGTCTTAAAACTAGAAAAGCTGTCCAGTTTGGTCTGATAGTTACCTCTTGGAAATTTGATGTTCTTAAAATGACTAGCATGAGCTTTGATGTGTGTGTGTGTGTGCTAATGACGAGAAAATTGCAGTAGAAGGGACTCTATTATCCTATTACAATTTCCCTGGTTTTGATCTTATGTACTTAACTAACGCTAAAATGAAACATTATGTTGGCCTAATGCAGCAAAAGTATGCTTTATATTGGTATCATACCATGCAAAACTCTACTAAACTAGAATTTTTCAACACTTTTAAGAACGATTATGCACCCTCCTCTTATTTGGGCCTAACAAGCCAACTAAGCGAAAGAAAAGAACTAGTGAAATTTAGGATACAAATCACAAACTAAGGATTGAGACTGGTTGATATGATCAAATTCCAAGGGTTAACAGACTCTGCCCTATTTGTGTGTCTAATCAAATTGAAGACGAATCTCACTTTCCTATATATTGCAATAAATACTTTATTTTAAGAAATAAATTTATGAAAAATAGAACAGATCATTCCGAATTTTTAAACAATGATCTTCGTTGCAAGCCATCGGAGAACTTATGACTTCTTCAAACCATTATATTAATATTCAATTAGCAAAATTTATGTCATCTTGCTTTGATCTACGCAATATTCTACTTTCAAATCAAACCAATGTAACTTGACTGCTATATCATAACATTATTATATGATCACGATTATCGTTACTGTTTTAGATTTAGTTTATAAAAGCTTTTACAACACTGTATGTATTTATGGTCATACAAATAAAGCTAGTTGTTGTTGGTCCATGAAACGAATAACCTTGATTCCCCAGAATTTCACTGCGCGTCCCTACTGCGCACGATTTTCGCGTCATTAGCGCGAGCTCACGAGCTAGTGTACCGTACACAACATTAAAAGATTTCCTTCAAGCTGAGCTCGGCCGCGCGAAATTAAATGCTCACGAGCTGATGTACCGTTAGACTACGAGTAGTCCCTTTTTCGCTTAGTCCGTCGTGCGTGACGCGAAAGAAAACCGCGAGAAAAAATAGCCGCGCGAAATCCTGGGGGCGAGGAGGCGTGGTGTTCTTGCGAATCTACCAATAGGCTTTGGAAAGATTTAAATTTATCCAGTATTTTGTATTTTGTTTGGCAAAGCTTTCCGCCTCAAACCAGACTGCGAGCGAGTTAGTGATTTCGCCGCTCAACAGCATCGTCCAAGTCAGTGAGTATAAATTCACTGAGCTTGGCCTTTCTGCCGTTCATTTGAAATATTGAACCGGACTTTCACTTGAAACCGGACATTCACCTGAAACTTGCCACTATCGGCAAACATTTCACCGCCAGGTATCGTGGAGGCCTAGCCTGCAAGCTTTGCCCGCCGGTTGGAGATACAAGAGATTAGATTGTATATTATTGAGTGAGTGCATCATGTGTCTTATCGGTCAGCTTTTTGGCCAGCATCTGCATGTGCTGTATAAAATTCTAAATGGCTCAACAAACATTCCAACAACATTCCATAGAACCCTTATTCGAGCCTCTGAGATACATACCCACAATACCACATTTGCTTCTAAATTAAATTTTCATAGGCCAAAAGCAAATAATAACTATGGGACCTCTAATTTCGCTTTTGTTTATCTAAACTTTGGGAAACTATTCCAACGAACTTTAAAAAACTGCCTTACACTTCCTTTTACAACCAATATAAACTATACCTTTTAAACAATCAATCCTACTCTTCTGTATAGCCTGCTTATATTCTGCATATAGCTTATCTACGTTCTGCCATCCTCTTACGCGTTTCATTGCTCATATTTATATTTTTTCCTCTTGTACTTTTTTGATAATTAATATACTTGATATGTCGTGTCAATTGCTTGTACGTGTCAATGACCATCACGAACGCCTATGCTACTTTGGCCACTGAGCTCTTTTTATTTTGGCTATTTACTGTTATATTTCTTTTCTCTTTTTAATTAATGTAATTTCTGTAAATACTGTTAAAGTTATAATTTTTGTAAATAGTGCAAAACAATAAAAATCTGAATCTAGGACTTGTTGTGGCGGCCTGCCGATTGCCGCTTTTTGTCTCGTTTTTTGCCTTCGTGACAACGAAGCCACCATCTGTGTAGGTCACCCATGACGTTAGGGTTTTGATAAATTTTCGCGGTATTGCGGTATTTGCCAAAGTTTTTGCGGTGATGCGATGATCGGCAGAACCAAAGTCCTGTGATCTCACTCCCTCGCGCAGGAACAGACACGAGCAGTCATCTACTTCTAGAGATGCCAGGATTGATTTCTACAATGTGAGGCTTAGTTTTACTGTCTTTGTACATAAATAGCTCTAAATAGTGATTCAATACCTTAGTGTTTCACTATTTTATTAATGACGACTTAAATATACTACCAAATACCTTTTATTATCATTTTTTGATCAATTGCTACGCACATTTTTTACAATTTACAAATACCAATTGCCAATTTAAAGTGTAATATATATAGAGGTGTTTCTTTTGTATTTATGCACGGTGTGAATCGAACAGCTTTTGCCATGGAAATTGAGCAGCTGAATTGACATTTTAAGTCAAGTCCAATTTTTAAATACAAACACTGGGCTCTTGAAAATGTTAATACACAGGCGAACATGCAGCTCCTGAGAATTAACAATTTGATCATCAATGGGAAATGACGTATGATCAAATTTTCCGAATTAGTGCAATCATCGGAACCTGTATACAAATTTTGTATTTTGGTGTCACGGAACAAAGAGAAAATTATTGCGTCTGACCAGTCACTACCGACATATCAACCTCAAAGCTTAAGCGGCTTTGAATAAAAGTAAAAAGGTTCACATCTGAAACTTTCACAAAGGAATCTGCTACAGTCGAAGGATGTTTGGGTTCAATTCTGTCATTCGATACGTGTTGGGAGCAATTGTACTTCTTCGTATTATTAATTCAGTAAGCAACTTCTAATTCACACTATTTTCAAGAAATATCCGAATAATATCATGACACTCGTAACCTGTTCAATTTAGTCTAAATGCTAAATTATTCCGAAAAAAACTGTTCAGGGAATAATTACAAACATTATGAAAATAATAGTTATATATAAAAGTATCATGTAAATAAGACGTCACAAAATTCAAGCGCTCTTAAGTTTATCGGGAGATTCTCTCTCACTAAATGATTTCTCCTTTCAGATATTTAAGAGAAACATTATCAAAAACCTTTTCAAATCAGGAACCTTGTTATTTCGTATTTTGTTAAGCGACAGGGTCGCACATGGACCGATTGCAAGATTGATTCCGACTGAACTGAAGGAGTATGCCAATTGTTTTCCACGTGAATTTTGATGGCTTGGAAGTTCACATCCCCAGCGACTGTCCAGTGTATTTTAAAATAATTCATTGTACCCCTATCCATGAGAGTAAATTCGTTCCTTTGTAAGAGGGAGGCAATGACTTTTAGTTATAAAGAACTCATTCCTTCGCTTTCGCCTGTGATAATATCAGATTTCTTTGTGCTCTACTTTTCCTCAGGCGCGCTCCATTTCCTGAATATAGCTAAAGTAACAATTCTTTTACTTTCTAATACAGGTACAGCAACTTTCAAATGGATCTTTCTGTGCTCCATTTTTCCAACCAGAACAATTTGGAAGCGAGGTAAACTGTTTTAAGACGGTTTTGTTTCTTTGTTTTATTCTTTGGTCATTTATAAATATATTTACAAAATAATCAAGGAAGGCTTATGTAAAGAACTACCTTAAAGATACCTACTTAAAAAAAGAATAAAAATGCTGTTATCAGCAAACAAAATGATCATAATTTAGGACAAAATGCAAATAAGCAAAGCAATAATTTTGCCTTTTTATTAGTATATTTTTTGGGGGGAAAACTGTAAAAAGTACACTTACTATTCGGTAAAGTTTGATTTAAGAGTGACCAGTTTCTCGTCTAGTAAAATGTGCTTCAATAAACGCACATGGAAGTTATAGAATTTGAATTCTGCACCTGAGAGTACCGCCCGGCAGAGTTTTGATACGAGCTTAATTGAGAGTTATTTTGAGAACGGTTCTTCTTAATGACTTACATCAACCATGAAGGACGTCATTTACAATGTTAATTGAGAGGCAAATTGTGATACGTATGTACATCTGTATCGTTCCATTTTTCCCGCAAGGAAACTGAAGTGTTTCTCAACGCAACCTTTTCAGGGACTTTTCAAGATCTACCACATGACGCCCTTATGGTTTGAAACACATGCGTCCTTCATCAACTGTCAGCATACAGCATCCGTCGATCAGCTCACGTTCAACGCTGGCTCAGTAATGGAAGCAGCTCTCCTCAAAATTCCTTTGATCGCTCCTGGAGTCCTGCAAGACTCCATGAGGATAACAATGGAGATTACCGTTGTCCATGACGTCACCATTGGAAACACATTCGACAGCGATGTAAGATATGGCATTTCAGATGGTAGTCGATTTGTTGGCTTTGAAGTGTGTGATAAGGGGAACTATCTCGATCACTCACCTTGTTATGGGGTGGAGGGTATCCCAGGGGTATCTTACCTGTCATCCATAAGGCATATTGAATATAAATCTCCCGGGACAAATGACTCCCGGTACCCTGGTCAGATTGCTTTCACTCTTAAGTTGGATGAGCGACAGGGCTTCTGCCAGACCGCGCACGACGGAGGTTTTACCAAGGCCATTGGGTATAGTCACCGACTTATGTTCAGCAAGGGACTTTCTCTCGAAGTGTATAAAGGAGACAGTGGAGAGAGGGTTGGAATCAAGTACATTAAGGTTGTTGTCATGGAAACCCCTTAGAGCGCAAATGCGATTTCATTCCTGCCTAGGCTCGTGTTTTACAGATCAAATTTTAGTGACAGTGAATCGAATATATCGATAGAAAGATAGAGATTTTCTTTGCTCAGTTGCAGGAGTGCTAAATGCAGATACATGTATACAGGGCGAAATTTAAACAAACTTATAAGATACAACAACTGTTAGTTGAAGTTCAAACACAAAGCGATTATTCCACGGATCAGCTCATGCGGGAAACTCGAACAAAACAGGAACCGTGAGGAAATGAACTTTTTCCTTTGTTCTTGCGTGATATAAGTAATGGTAATAGGACTGAGTGGAGCCCAATTCGGTCGGTTATCATAAGAGTTATAACAAAATCGGACGACCGCGCAGCGGGAGTCCGATTTGTTTATCACGAGTATGATTACAGACCGAATTGGACGACACGAAGTCTTATTACCAATTAATCATAAAAATTAAGTTATGAAAGAAAGGGAAAATTTGCATTAAAATACCTACAAAGGAGATGTAAACATTCTAAGGCCATCGCGCCTCCTACCGGCAATTAGGCGCCAAGAACACAAAAGCGCACGCACGCACGTACGTAACTACAACTTTGAATGTGATTGGTTGATTTAAACTACAATTTTGAATGTGATTGGCTTATTGAACTGTCCGATAACAACTTGGGAAGTGAATTAGTGGAAAATAGGAGTTTTTTAAACCAATCACAATCGAGGAAATTGTAATAGACCAATTTTGATATATCAAAATTCAGCCTAAAACAATGAACCTCAGCACGAGGCTTCGGAGAATAAATACAGAGTTTGTGGGGTTTATTCCCCGGAGCCTCGTGCTGAGGTCTGTTGTTTTAGGCTGAAAATTAATATATCGAAATTGGTCTATTTTTATGATTAGTTTGTAAAAACAGCAGTTGCCACGACATAACAAGTTTTACAATAACCTGTTCATGTGGTACTGTTTAGTGGCTTATCAAGGCAAATACAAGCATGCTCAACCAATTTGAGTCTGACTGCTGTTCTTGGCTATATACAAAGACGAGGTGATCTGAATACATTCAGCCTCGCTCCCTGATTATCAATCTACTATTTAAAATGATGTCGAAACACGAACTGAGAAGAATCATTTCACGAACGTACTGCACGTAAATAATATAAACGTGAACTAGGAATGAAAAGAAAAACACACACAAAAACGAACCAGTTTTCCGGTACACGTCAAATGAAGATATTATAACATCCGTCACTGCTGACAGTTTAACCGGTGTTCCGTTTTATCTGATGCTTAATCTGCTTCAACGTGAAGAAAATGTTTTATTTCCAGCCTGAGATTCTTCACCGTACTTCTCCTTCATTGACAAGACGAACGGAGACCTCTTGAATTTTACTGAGTTTCCTCCATGTTACCGCAGTTTTCTTGCTATTTGTACACAGCTGTGTTGCCCGATTTGATCGGAAAGTATCTTGACCAATTTCAGTGACACTGCAGGGCTTAGAAAGCTGATGACCGGCTAGTCGCCTTTGACTGGAACGCAGGCTGAACATTCTTACCACCGACTTTCGAAACTCTGGCATTCTTAAACTGTAGACAATAGGATTGACGAGAGAGTTTCCATAGTGGAGAACTTTAGAAAAATAAACAAAATTAATACTTAACTGAACCGACGAGAACACAAACAAGACGTTGACAATAACAAAAGGAAGCCAGGCGGCGAGGGATGTGATGGTGACGATAAACAGGGTTAAGGCCAGCTTGTTTTCATACTCGTTTGTCTTTTGTCGCATGTTTCTTCTTTTGGACTTGATTCTGTACCATATGGTAACGTATGAAACACTTATCACAGAACAGAGCACGCTCAGTAGAGACATCGACACGTACGTGGCGATTTCTAAGGACTTTAGCACAAAATTGCTTACAAGGCAAACAGTGGCTGTGCTAATAGCCACAAACCAAATCATTGCCACGGAATAACAGTAATTTCGGCGCTTAAGACCACGATATCCAACCGGGACTACAGTGGCGTAAACACGCTCCAGAGAAATCACAGTCAACGTCATAACAGATGCAAATCCAAGAAGGACATCCACACCAAATAATGTTATTTTCAAAGCATTTCCCCACTGAATCTGCCAAAATGACAACAAGCTTCCTAGATAAGCCAAGTATAAAGGAAGAGGAATGGCGCCGACTAAAAGATCTGCGATGGACAGGTTAATGAGGAGAAGAAATTTCCCTTTCTTTGAGGTCTTTCTTGAAACGAACGCTAAAATTGTGATGAGATTAGCAACCACGATGATCACAGCTTCAGCACCAAAGGCCACGAACCATGAGCCCACAGAAACATTTGCTGCTCCGGGCGAAGAAGTTGAGCTATTCAGGCTACAATTCATTTTCCTTGAATTTGTAAAAGATCCCCTGAAATGATGGATAATTAGTGATATTTTTTTGTTGTCTTTCAAACACAGCGTTGATATGTAGCGAATTAATTGCAAAATGTGCGCGGTCCTAGTTTGATACGAAATGAGCCACTTCCGCGGAAAATGCAGGGCTTTCTAGCTGGTTATTTTTGAGCTTTTTTCTCTCTATTCAATATATGAATTTACTAATATTAGGGCGCAACGAATATTAAAAATATGGTGATCTTTTTACTTTGAATGGGAAAAAATCTAACTTCTATTGGCAATTGCTTTTTCAAATTAATAATTTAATTGCATAAAACACAGCCACGAAAGCTATGAGCCTCCCTTTGTACATCAATAGGAACTATTTGTTATAAAACACAAGTTGCGAACAAATTTAAAATTACGGAAGCCTTTGGCTTCATTTAATTTATTTCTATTCATGAACAGTAGATTTTTAGCGGAATATTAAGAACGCAAGAAAAAAAAAGCCCAATGAATTGAGTCAATAAGAAATTTAAAAACCTGTTTGGCCGACAGCTGAAATTTGTCATCATTTCTTGGAGATGACAATCACTAAACCACTGCGGGGAGATTTTATATTGGCGGCATATGTGTTAAAACGCTCGCCGGATTTCTAGAACTAAAAGCACGAGGCATTGTCAGTGACATCCTTTTTCCATAATTAAGATTTTGCTGTAAAGCCGGCAGGAAAAAGTTAGTGAAAAGAAAAACAGTGGAAATACTTACCTTAAGAAAAAAATGGTATATACACAATGTACTTGAAAGTATATTGTTTTACCGAAACGATTTATTCCTTTGTCGTGATGTTTTCTTTACCTCTTTAAGACATCCAGTATTTTGCGGATAACTTCAGAGCCAATATTGTGTACTTCCCGTAAAATTGTTCTGTAATTGCATTTTCGTGTATGCCTTAATTTACTGATAACAGCCCTGCGGATATATATATACATCTATTTCATAATTTATTCACAGAGAAAGCGTGAAGAATCCATGTTTAACTATAGAAGACAGAGAAAAAATGCTTTTAATTAGCAAATCTGTGCTATTTCCCTCAGGGAGGCTTTTGATTTAATTTTAGTTCTTTCTAACAATGTATCCCGAGAGAAGGATGTAATTATGAGAAATGACTTCTGTTTATAACATCATAGGCGAATTACTGGCGCACAAATGCTACTTGGTGATTCGCGTTGACTGAACTGTTCAAGTAACAAATGCATCTTACCATCTCAAACATTAAAAACGGCGCTTGATACCGAGAGAACGACCCGCTGGACTACCAAACCTGCGGAAATTAAATTGCCAATTTTAATATAGACACTAAATACAGTGGAACTACAATAAAACATTCCCTAAGAAATTTAAATTACTTGGCTGCAAACTGATTTGCAGTTTGCAGTTTGTTAGCACTGCTTAACCTTACCATGCAAACTCGGTGTGCACACAATGGTATCGCTTTAAGCGATCAAACCTATAATTAACATTTAGCTGCGTTATTTAATTTTCTAAATTCCCTAAGGAAAACCAAAAGCAATGGCATTTTTAATCATGCTTCATCCTTTTGTTTTTAGCAACAATGAGAGTTTAACCGGCGACGGTCTATAATAAAACATGTTGAAAACATGCATTACACGAACACGAAAACACAATTAAACAGATTTTATAAGCAGAAGACTCAATATAAGTTCCGTGAACAACCGGACCGAAGTACACATCATATCTGGGCAAGCTTCCTTCTTGCGCTTGCGCATAAGCCACTAGCAAGGCTTTGCATTCCAAACTAGACAAGCCCTGGCTTTAATTCTCGATAAAGAAAATTTTTTTCTCAGGACGATTTGTTTGCTCTTAAATAAGTCTTATAATGCGAGATATCGATGAAATGTTCATTATTTGTCATATGTACCACCATCGTTAATAAGGAGGAATGGTTTTGAAACCCATAGAATTCTTTGTTGTATGTTTTTGTTCTGTTTTTCTTTGGCCTTCACCGTGTGCAAAACACAATAGTTGTTTACTTCGCACTGAGGAACTAGCCAAAAGGAACGCTTTGCTTACGTCATTCCTGCAGAAAGTATGAACGGAAAACAAAAGATTGTGCACGGTCAAGGACCTTCCAGCATCAATCTTGGCATCTTTGTTTGCTACTTTGAAGTTTGTCGGGCTTCATAACTATTCCCCTCTGTTAACGATGATACCACGGTTACCAGGATTTAGGAAACAAGTTAACGTAAGATTGGACTATCCCTAGGATGTTCCAAATTTGTAAAAAAAATGATGCTCAAAATTTCTCAAAAAGTTGCTCAAAAATTGCTCCAAAATCTTCACGTTAGCTGCTTTTAATATTTTCTACAAGAAGTTATTAATTACCCTACCAAAGAACCTTTTTTCACTGTTCCTTGACTCCTGAGCATTTAATAGCCAGCTTTTCCATTCATGTTATACACACACCGACTTGTTTTAACGCATTAATGAACACAATACTCAGCTGTTGGAAAACAACTTCGAGAAAGATCAACCAAATGTGCATGAACAGTTCAACATCTTAAAGAGGTGCAGCGGGAAGCTGGAATGTCTGATTTATCTGATTTATTATATGGAGAAGAGTGTTTTACTGGGAACTAAACCACTCGTAGATTCCATACGCCACTTCATCCGGGACCCGAGTGACGTATTTTCCGTATGTCACCTTTGTGAGCGTCGTATCGTTCAATGAAGTCACGATTCCCGCCTTTTGCTTTTGTTGAATTGGTTTCTCCATATAATAAAAAGAACATTACACGTTGGCTCGAAGATATGAATTTTATGTTCTTGCCAGTCGAACATAAAATTCATATCTTCTCGCCACCGTGTAATATCCTCTATTTATGACATGCTGCTAATCAAAGAAAACAGACCAAAATTAAAGACATAAGCGGACTCTATTCGGGCAAAAGTGTTAAATTAGCTGTAAAAGTGTTAAATTTCTTGACTCCTTAACATCTAAGCTAGTGTATATCTGAACTGAACGTTTTAAATTTGCATTTGATAGTGGTGACAAGATGACGTCAAAATGTCATGTTGTAGCGTTTATTTTTCTTTTAAATGTTTTTACTAATCTTCTTTGATTATTTAACCCAACAATCAATATTATGATTTTTTCTCTTCGGTGACACTCGAGAAGTCGTACTCCCCCATTTTGAATTTATCAACCCACCGCTCACCCCTTGAATCGCCTTTTCAATTCACAGGCAAACCAGTGCGGACAGAGCCCCACAATGTGTAAAACTGTTTAGAAAACTATACTGTATGTGACGGTGAAAAGTGCTTCATAAGTGCTTTATATAGGCCAGTTTGGTCAGTTATAATTTTACAGTACTGTCTTAGAACATAAGAAGTTGCCCTAAATTAAAAAAAGTTTCCTCAAATTGAAAAGTTGATCGAAATCGAAAAAGTTGCCCAAAAGCTGCCGATCATCTTAGGGACAGCCTTAACGCAAGAACTTGTTAATAACGTTCAGTCAATATGAACTATGGGTAAAAAAAACTAAACTATTAGTTTTGTCACCACTTGTCTTATTATGCTTTGCACATATTATGCTTTTCCTTCATGAACAACGTGGAATCAGTTGACCACAACTCTCAGGATTGATTTACGTAATATTGGTTTTTCATTTGGATGGCAGGCGTTCCCAGTGAGAGGTGAAACAAAAACGCTTGCATTTGCTCTAGAAAAGAAACAAATTCGACCGCCATTAACACTAATAACCCTATTACCAGATGGACGGCAGCTGCATTGTAGGACACATGATAAACCAAGGCTTTAGACTGAAAGCCGAAAGCTTATGTTTTAAAATTCTTAACCAGAGAACGTTTTTTACTCAAAATAGAATTTCTTTGTCGTGAATTCTTGAAGAGTGATCTCCATGCCCTCCCTGACGAGGTGTATTACACCAACGTAACTGAAACAACTATTTTCCATTTATGTCTGTGTATGGTAAAAAAAAAAAAAAAAAAAAAGTTAACAGTTACCTTAGAACCAAGGCGTCTTAAAAACAATGAAAATATTGATTGCCTTTCATGGTTAAAGATATGTTTGGATACGTTTCTTTTCTGATTCTGAAATTCTCTGGTTATAATTGGAAAACCAATTTAATGATTTTATTTCATTTAAACCAAACCAATGCCATTGGATGATTAAGAAGACCCTGGAAGGCTCGTCAGATTGCATACAGTGTTGCCGAACAAAACCATAACATAAGTCAGTTCAAGCGTTATTTTTTACCGGCTTCTATTAATTTGGATAACATTATCAACCGATAGAAAAACCTCGAGTTCCGGTCTAGATTCTAAGAGGAAGCGATTTGTTCTCTTTGGCTGAGGTCTTTACCTCATTTTTTTTTGTAGAAATGAAGATTAGTGAAATAAAGAAAAAAAAAGATTAGGGGAGGAAACCTCTGTACTGCAAACATTCTTAGTGCCTCAAACCAAAAGATAAAAATGCACACGAAAATACAACCAATATAAAATCTGTAAGAAAACTAAATCATTGTACGAAAGCATTATATTGTCGCTATCATGCGAGGTTATACGATGCAATATTGAGATCTATTCAAATCGTCAACAGCATTGCATTCAGCCATGATCAATTTTCGAATACCCTAATCAGCTGAAAGGTAAACATTTCTTCCGCGACCATTGCGATCATTATTTTAGCTGATGGAAAGACTTGGACCTTCCCTTTATACTCTTATTTCATGTTCAGTTCCTACATAAAATGGAGAAGTTGTGCCTTAATTTGAACTACAAAGAAAACGAATGTTGCCTTAAGTGACTGTAATTACGTAGGTCGGTTGCTTTTAACGGCTTCAGTATGTACGCTTTGAAATGAATGCTTTCGTAACTGAATAATGTATATTTTGTTACATAAACCTTTTAGTGCCAGACAATCTTTTCAGAGTAACACTAATCATCGACCGAACAACAAAATTATCATTATTTTCTAACGGATGTCAAGTTTCTTCACAGTAACTCAAATTACAAACCATACCTTGAACTGATGAGTGAATTTTAGTCTTTTTTTCCAGGGGTCTGTTGGATTTTAAATTACGACATATAAAACAAACCGAATGCAACTAAAGCTATAAGTAAAACTGGACGCTCTTGTTACCCGCTTCTTTTTTCGGCGCTGTGCAACAGGGATAAAAACCAGATGTTTAGATATTTACCAATGGTCTTTCTTTAGTTACTAATTATTTCTTGGAACATTCCCTTGAAAATATCCAAACTCAGCGGGAACTTTCAAAGTTAACAACCTTAAATATTCATCAACATCAGGTGAGATCTCTCCATTGTATTGAAAATCCTTAATTCCAAAAATTAATCCCTTGAACTAAAGATGGTGTGGAGGCCTTTACATCGAAATACTCACTGGGATTATTATGTGACTGACTAAAGGGAAGCAGAGATATTGGTCAGGCTTGACTTGCAATCTACAAATTTTACGACTGATTAATTAGATCTGAATTCTTGCCAACAGTTTCGTGTCATCCCTTTGGTTTTACGTTTCCACGAACAGCACGATTTTGGTACTGCTCTAAAAGCCGTAATTTCGTTCTTTGTATTAAGGGAACAAATCAAAGTCGATCTTGGTATTCCCGCTAAGAATGTCAAGGATTCCTGCTGGATTGCTGGAGATTGTCTTCCTGTGTTAGCAGTCATGTGGTCGAAATGTGAATACCGTAAAACACTTTTGGCGGTTAGCTATATTTGCATATCAATTTATTTCATCTCTAAATTAGTAGGTATTTGAAACTTAACAGCTTTAATCAAGAAGTAAGACAAATGAAGCTGCAACTTGGAAAATAGTCCTTCACAACTGTACTTTCACAGGCCAAATAAGTTAACTATGCGAACCCTGATCTAATTTCAACCGCCTTTGTTCAAAGCAAGTCCTTGTGAACCCGCATAAAGAAAACTCTAATTTTCATGAAAATGAGCTTGCGAGTTTTAAACTTTTTTCATTTGAAAAAATGTATAAGGCTTTGAAAATAAGGCAAAAAGAAACTCGAAAATAACCTATTCTGTGTTTGATTCCGCAATGAAACGATAGTAATAATAATAATACACTAATAATAACAATAATAATAATAATAATAATAATAATAATAATAATAGTAACACTGGATGACCAATCACACAAGTGGAACAACGAACCAATTAGATCTACCATGAAAAATTTTCCAAGCTTGGGAATTCGGCTGTAAGCAAATATAACACGACGTATTTGAAAAGAAGGACCAGGCCAGGAGGTCAAACCAAAAATCTAACATGCTTTCATTCCAAGTGGGTTTCAGTGCTGCTTCCGACTGCTTATGACAGTGTCATATTCCAGTTCAGATTCAAACTTTCTCGGTTGGTTGTAGCTTTATTTTGTGCGCTATCAGAAAAAAAAATCGTTTTTATCAAGTTTAGCAACTGACATCAAAACTCGTTGAAACGGTTGAGTTTTAAACCATTGAAAATTTTTTTACTTTTTAAACCATTTATGGTTGAAATGGCTTATTTACAATGCATTTAAAACTAGTAGTAAACAATAATAATAACGATTAAAAATAGACGAGCAACTAGAGTTAAACATACTAAAATAATTAAAACGTTTTCTAGCCTTTGACGAATGATCAAAAAGACGCAAATGAATGAATACATACACAGTAAAAGGTGTGAAAAAATAACAGAATAAATGCATAATAAAGTGGTAACAACATACGGGAATTTGGATAATGAAAAGAGATGACTCGAGAGTTTTTCGCACAATTACTTCAGCATTGTCAAAGTCGAATTGCATGCCCTTACAGGCTGTAATACCACTAGTGGTCTCTATCAGATTGGTAGACGGAAAGCAAGGAGTTCTCTCGTGAAGAACAAGAGTTCTTACTCTCATATATCAGGCTTAGGAGAGCAGGTGCCACCAAAACCAGAGGCTGCAAGATGTGCAGAAGCCTTTATAAGTTCATTGTACGCTCCCTCATCAAGAGCAGAACAACAGCAGATGACGTAAGGTAAGATGACATCATTAGATAATGTATTTATCCTCATCTTTTGTCATTTATATATTCCAATCTACAATTGCGTCTAACCCCAGTAAATATGCCACTCAACACACACGACAGACTGTTTTATATTGTTTCGCAAGTAAGATTCATAACGTGATATTAACGAAAAATTAAATTGTAAAATAGGTACTGGGTGTTTCAGCGCGATGAAGGTCTTCCCCCTACATCGGATAGTATTCGACCACACATCACACGTGCCAATTACCAGGTGATGGTATGGAAGCGATCCTTGAAGGCATTCCCAGACCTATCACCACCCAATGGCAATGGATGGGAATTGGAAGATGGCTGTCTAAAGCCTGTTTTGATGTCACAAGATGCAGCTCCTGAAGGGTTAGGGAGCTAACAGTTTGCAAATGTCAGAAGTCGGCATGTAAGACTGCTTCCTGTGTATGTAGAAAGAGCAACTTGCCGTACACAGAAGCTTGTGGGTGCATGGCCGATGTATGCGAGAACCCACATACAATACAAACTGTTATAGATGACGTTAGTGACAATGATGAATGAGGAACTTCTATAGGCACATTTTGGAAAGCATGTATATTGAATCTTTTGGTTTTTGTAATCTAAGCAAATATCATTTTGTAAGAAACTGAGGCCATGACCTCCTCTTGGCAAAATGTCAGAAATATAATGATAATAATGATTACAAATGATTACATTACAGCTCTTTGTGTCATTATTTAAAGTAATTCTAAAACTTCCTAATTCCAGTTTCCAAATCAACTGTTGTCGTGGCAACCAATACCATTGGGCTTGTCAAATGATGCTTATTTCATGTTGTTGACGTTGTGTAAATTGGGAACCTTTTGTACGATGCCCGAGGCTAATTACACAAATACATATAACGGTTTTAGATCAAGTCGTTTGTTTACCATAAGTATACCATACCCACACCTCCCCCGACGAATTGTAGGCTGCAAGTCGCTCTGAGTTCCACAATTTACGGAACTATAATACCACTGATGTCTTAGTGTGTGAGAGTGAGAGAGAATTTAATGTAATGTTTCAAACTATGGGGAAAAATAATAGGTCACTCTGCATGGCCCATCAAGGACAGATCTCTTAGTTTCTTGCCATCAAATCAGCCATCATTTATCATTCTTTGCGTCTATTTTGTATTTTTAAGATAAAACGTCAAAAGCTTACCTAAACCTAACATGTCCCTTCTGCTTAATTACAATTTTAGACTTAAAACTTTTGTATTTATCAATTTTGTGACTATTTAAGAAAATGCAGGTGTTTTTCTATTATCCCTTAGCAACCGTTGCCATGGTAACGGTTTCTACAACAAAGATAAATGCAAACGATGTTTCTCCCGAAGTTACATTTTTCCTGCAAATTTCAGTATAATTTGGTTTGATAGTTCCGGAGATATCGCTGGGAACGTTTCTGAGCATGTTTATTTCAGTGGAACGAAAAGCACCCCCCCCCCCCCCACCTAGAAAATTGACGTGTAGCAAGCCACTGAACCCACAATTTGTGGGTTTGACTGACCTACCAATGTTTTATAGGTATCAGCTATCATAAGCAGGGGTCAAACCTTTTGTGTAGTGGGGGTGCTACGTGGTCGAACCAAGAAACCATTTGCTCACGATTTCGCGAGTTGCAAGAAAAAGCACTATTTATTGGTTTGGTGTACAAGCTTACTGATCTGTATTTTTTTATACTTAAAAAAGTTTCACTTGAACAGGCTAAATATAAAACCGCACGTCGTTGAAGCAAGTGCATTTCTCTGCATTGTCTTGTCAGTCATCTTTCGTTGAGAATTTTATGCTTTAACAGGGAACAGGATTTGCTATTTGACACTCGCGTGTGGTGATTTGCACATTGTGTTTATAGAGATTTCCTCGTTTTGCTTGTATAATTCTTTCGGTTTGGGGAAATGCCTTTTTTGTTAATTTCGTTAAAGGTAATTGTGTTGAGTAAAATGTTAGTATTTTATGGTAGCTTCACTTTTAGGCTTGGCTAGGCTATATATTAGATTAGAGCATGGAACTCCATCTTCTGTTTGGTAAAAAAGATTAAATCTAGTTTAAATTCATTCATTTGACAATTTTTTTAACATCCGTTAATTTTCTTGCTTAAATGTTTAATACAAAGGTTGAACAAACTTACTTAATAGGATAAGAAAAAGCTAATCAAAAATCCTAATCCATTTCGCACTGGCAATTTCCTAAGTTCAAACCGGAATTTTGGTAGATTGGAAAGCGCTATTGATAGTTTGAACAACTTTTCTGAAGTTCAAATTTTCGATAAACTTTTAGCCGGACTTGTACTGCATACAAAGCAAACATTGAAGCGTGCTTAGCGTGCGTCCATTCAGCTTTGGATGCAGCTTTAGTCTGGAGAACACCAAAGACGCGTACGAGTTGTTCGATCCGTAGCTGGCCGAGTGCTTTCTTAACTCCCGATTGCATCCACATCTCAGTAGCCACACGGCAGAAATCATCAAGCAATTCTCTTGCAACAGATGCGGAATTTATGGATCAACAGTTCAGACCGCCGACCATTTTAGCTGTTCTCGGAATCAGATTAGGGAACTAATAGAGAGGCACGTGCGACTGGAGAGTCATATGCCTTTATTGTCTTGTTTAAGCTTCATATCTCAGACCTCAAGGTCAGCGGCAGTGTAAAGTAGCTACCTTTGTGTCCAGATCCCACGATCACGTCAAGAGTCTGCCTTGTGAATGTCTCGCTCTGTAGTTGTTCAAAAAGTTAGATGTCAAAATCCCCATTTCCATTGCTGGGATATCTTTTGATAAACGTGCTATTTGAGCCTGAAGCAAAACAGCTTTCTCACTGATTGCAGACTGAGGACAGCAGAATAATTTTTCAAAAGCTTTTCTGAACTCCGTGATCCTCAAGGAGTAAACGAAAACATTTGCACAAGAGTTTCCATAGTGTAGCAGTTTCGTGAAATAAATTAGTGTCAGGTTCACTGAAAACGGATGAACTTGGTTCACGATATTTATAATCGTAAACGGAAGCCACGAGGATAGGGAAATTAGCGTGACAATCAGTAATGTAATAGTTAGTCGTCGCTCTTGTAAAGCTGCGTTACGGAAGTGAGATGATACGTGGCGATTGCTCACGTGAATCCAGATGACCAAATTTGTAGATAAAACTGTTACACAGCACACAGAGAGAATAACAACAGAACTGTAAAAGAGGAATCTCAGGGAAGGTGAAGTGTGACTTGTAAGAAGTCCAGCTGCTGTTGCCGCGATAGCTATGAACCACACCAACAGAATTCCTGACGCGTAGAATCGTGTTTTTATTACTCTGTGACGCAGAGGCCACAGGGTAGCGCATAACCTTTCTAATGATACTAAGGTAAGCGACAGAATCGACGCAAGCCCTGAAATAACATCTAATGCTTTGTAGGCAGACGCAGGAGTCCCAAAATTTACGGGCCACAGCTGACCCAATCCACCAATAAGGTACACGAAAATAGGGATGGCGCATGCCCCAACTAGCATATCCGCGGCTGCCAGGTTTATCAGTAGATAGGAACTGCGCCTGTGTAGCTGGCCAGTGTCAGCAAATTTTAATATCGAGAAAAGGTTACCAGCGACGATCGCAAGAGCTTCGGTTGAGAAGAGCACGGACCAGACTATTGCTTCACTTTTTGATAGCATGCTCTTAATTTTAATTAGACAGCAACACTGGGGTTCCCATCCTGAAAAAACAAAACAAAACAAAGAAAAAATATGTGAATTCCTCTTCATTGGTGAAAGAAAACTGCTTGAAGACCAACATTTATTCCTGTAGCAGAGTCACTCCGTGACCTCAGTGTAAATCATTCAATATTGGCATCAGAGCGGGGCAGAGGCGGGAAACGACTCTAATATTTTCTTTGTGTTCTTTAAGTCAAAAACACTTGACGGTGTAAATACTAATTTTTCAAAATGCTATAAGTAAGTAAGTAAGTAAGTAAGTAAGTAAGTAAGAAAAACCTTTATTTAAGTGTCTATGTGTAAATTCCAGTTTTTGCGAATTAAAAAGAGAATGTTTCCAACGAGGTGCAGATCCTAGTTTCATTTCAAGAGTGATGGTTAAAGTTAGATTAGAATGATAATTATTCAGCAATCTCATATGATTGGATAAAAGTACATAACAAGTCCTTACTTTGCAGTTAAATTATGTAATTATTATTATCATTCTAAGCCGAAAATGAATGCGTCGTACATAATTACCAATTACCCACAAAAAAAAACAAATACATTGCCGTAACATTACGAAAGTAACGACCCCCGAAAGTGGCGACATCCGAAAGTAATGTCAAAACGTTGTGGCCGTTAATAAGTCCTGAAAGCAGGGACATCCCCCCTCCCCCAGAAAGCTCCAGCTCCCTCACCGAAAATAGCGTGACAAGGTTTTATAGTATATTTATAAACAATCAATTATGAAGTGAAAATTAAGTACGGTAAACTGATGAAAAAAGTTTAAGGCGTTCTACATCAAGGGAAGGTATCGCTTATGTTATTGTCATTGAACGCAATGTTCCCCACGGAACTAACATTCCGGGCGAAACTTATCCTTTAAAACTATAAGTAAAACAAAAACTCAGGTGTCACAAAACCATTCCATTTTCTAAGTAATTTGTAATTAAATAAATGTGTGTAAAAAAGACTGTTGCGTTCCCACAGTGAATGGTGTGGTCCTTTGTTGTTCGTCTCATTTCATTTTCTAGGTGAGGGTAGTTCTGGCGAGAACTGTGTTGGTGGCTGACGTTTTAACAACCTGCCATAAGTCGTTTTTAGATTGCATAGTCAGATCATTTTTCTCAACCGATAACATAGTTAGAATAAAATAAAAAATTCTTTTTATAATTATATAAAAATGTTCAACGTAAACATATTGCGATGATAGTGTAAAAACTGGAAGGCAAAAAACTTTGTCACTGGACTACGAAGATGATTACAGCCTCGGTTGCGAAAACTTCCTTCTGTAACGATTCAACGGTTCTTTTCAGGACTGCTGTCGCCCGGACGATCACACCATACCAACTATATCTATAGCTGTAGTATGTACGCCCTTATCTTGGACATTTCAAATCCATGAATTACATGAATTTTTCTTGGTAAGCATTTCGTTGCTGGACAACTGGATTGCCCATACCGCTGTCACTCGACACAGATATCTTTACCCCTGGGTCAGCCAAATACTTCCTATGATACACCAGGACTGCAATTTCTTGCACGAGAACGAAATTGATCGCTGACTACGTTGGAGATTTACATAAGGCGCTTATAACTCACGTCTGGAAGGGTTATTGTGCAAAGTTGAGGACAGTTAACAGTGAATTCTTCTATACCTCAGCTTGAAGAAAACAATGCCATGTTGTGATGAAAATAAAGTTATGCTACTAATTTAGTTTCGCAGTGAGAGATATTTGTCTTTTGTCGAGAAACGATTGAAATTTTAGCGATGGCAAAGAGATTTTAATTTAAAAACTGTGGGGAATATTTCCAACGAATTAAAGATATTTCTGTGGTCTTCTTTCCCGGGCGAAAGAAACACATATAGCATAGCTATAAGTAGAAAAAAATAAATCACCTTCTCATTCATCAACCGAAGTTACTCTCGTAATGCGAGATCTACAAACTTATTGTGAGCATTTAAAGAGTGATTTTATGTTTGGTACAGTATAGATAACAGTAAAAAGTTAATATAGTATCAATATTAATTTCGGGTTAGATTCATGAACTTTGGTTGACCAAAATTTGAATTATAGAATATTCGAAAGAAACTGCTAGAGATTTTGCATCCTTACCATTTTCACTTATCTGGTAAGATTTCATTTGTATTCCAGACATGAAAATACTCTTTGGCAAGAGAAAAAAGGTACCAGGTGCGAATATGACGCGATCCCTTTTTTGTATCTTGATGTTACACGTTATTGCGAGGAAATAAGTTTTTCTCACATCTCGAGTTTCGCTTACCAAGATTTTTCTTGATCCCGTCAGATGAATTCTGCCAGACACGTTCAAAACATCATTGGTGAAGCAAAGGGAGACATAAACATTATGTGAGTGTTATCTCAAAAATGCAAATTAATGTTGTGATAGCCGCAGGAGTCCAAGGTGATTTTAACAAGCTTGGAAGCAAGGAAAAATGAAAACAATTAAAACTCGTTAGACAAAGACGTTCTTCAATTTCGAGTCCTGAATAACCAATAGTTGAAGGTTATAAAGTAAATTCTTTGACTGAAATTAAAGATAAATAGATTGAGATGAAAGAAAAAAAATGACAATGCCAAGAGTCTTCAATCATAGATTTCAATTTGAAAACTTAGACAATTTCCTATTGATAACGTACGATTCACAGAACTGATAAAAATGGCAAAGGTTTTAAAAAATTGCTTCGCTCAACGTTCACCTCACCTCAATCAACCAACATCAATTTCATGGTCGATTTTCCAAGCTACTTATGTCGATTACGCATCAAAGCAATATAACAGAGGACTATAGTTGCTATTTTCACCATCTGCTCTTCTGGTATAAGCTAAGAACATTTGCTTGAGAATAAATACATTTGAAAGCAATTACAGAAATGTTTACAATTTGATTGGCTATCAATGGATCTGTTTGCTTGAAAGCCAAGGAGTAATGACAAAAGAACCATTGAGAATCCCGAAACTCATTTCCTTCATTTCGTAAATCAGTATTGTTTTTTCTCTGCAATCTAGCGTCAATTGTTCATTTTTGCCTTGAATTAAGGAATTGTCATGTGCTTAAATTGATCCATCACTGAATTTCATTTGGATCGCCACGCTAATGACGACACTAAATGGGTTATTCCGGAAGTTAGTTCAATTTTTACATGGAATTCTTTTTGTAGCATTACGACCAAATTCTGTTGCAAGGTGTGTTCAGGGTGATATCAACGTTAAGTGTTCGTAGTTTTCCTGAATTCAGTAATATCAACACGTTTCCAGCTAGAAATCTTATCGATGAGAACCGAACAGCTTAATAGAATGCCGAAAATAAAGCGTAGCATGATGGAGGATTTGATTTGTTACTGCAATTTAGAGGAAAAAAAAGAAATCCAGTTGTACCATCATCCTCAGCTCGTAATCTTGGCGTTATTTTTGATAAGTGTTTTAACTTTGAGGAACACATAAAATCAATTTGCAAGTCTTCTCATTATCACATAAGAAATATCGCCAAAATCAGAAGGTACATTGACGAGGAGAGTGCTAAAATTGTTGTTCATGCCTTTGTTACTGCGAAATTAGATAGCTGCAATTCACTGCTATATGGTCTTCCAAAACATCTACTTTCAAGATTACAATCTATTCAAAATACAGCAGCTCGAGTTGTTATACGTACTAGGAAATTTGATCATATCATCCCTGTCCTAAAACAGCTCCACTGGTTACCTGTTTGCTACCGTATAATTTTTAAAATTCTCCTACTGGTCTACAAAGCTCTCAATGGAACAGCGCCTTACTACATCAGTGAATTACTTAAGTACAACACCTCTCAACGGAAATTAAGATCGTCCTCTCAACACCTTCTGGCGACCCCGAAAGCTAGACTGAAAACATATGGAGAGAGAGCATTTGCTGTGGCGGCACCGAGACTATGGAACTCGATCCCTCTTGAACTAAGATCCAGTAGTTCGATTGACATTTTTAAACGGCATTTAAAAACATATCTTTTTAAACAAGCTTTTTAACTCTTTTAATTTTTAGATGATTTTTTAATTTTTTTTTTCCCCTCCCCTTTTTTAGCTTTTTAAATATTTTTTTATTTAATGTAAAACGCCATGGACAAATAGTGGATTGGCGCTATATAAATATTTTATTATTATTATTATTATTATTATTATTATTATTATTATTAAAAATATGAGAACTCCATCAGCCCATACGAATTCGCGTCTTTGGCTCTGATCATACAGTTGCATAATTGTTAATAGATACTGACGTTTAAGCATTAATGGTTTGAATATAAACTAAATGGAAACCACAAACGAAATTTTACTCACTTAAGTATGTGTAAAAATAGCATTTCTAAGGCCAGCCTGAAAACCGTGGTACGTCGAGGGAAACAAATGTCAATTAAAAATAACGCCGACCGTCCAGTTCAAAATGTCTCGGTCCCTGTGAAATAGCAATGATAATTCACTCTTTCTTTTTATAAGAATATGTTTTATAAGAATATCGAGTCTGAAATTTGCGAAATTTTAAGGATATTTTAAGAATAAACCCGAGGCTGAGATTTTGAGAAGAATAAATTTTTTGCGTTGAAAATTTGTAAATACAATACAATTATATGTTTTTAACTAAAAGGTATAAAATCCCTCATTCTCTATACGGTAAAAGTAGCCAAAAAGCAACAAGAACAGCAATAGCCGTATGTTTGATGCTTTGATCATGATGCCTGCAGGCTGGGTCCAAAATTACGCTAATACCCAGGTCTAATACCATCCAGACACTTAATATCTTCGAAAACAGAGATTTTATACGCTGTAATATAAGAATATTCACAACAATATATTCAGCCTAAATATCGGCAGAAAAAAAAGAATATTCAGCCTCGGTCGGTGTCATGGAATGCTTAATTACATCCCATAGGAACAGCATGTTTAGAATCATATTTATTCCGTAACAATAGTTTTGGTGTAGGTGTCATGGAATGCTTAATT
>NC_138154.1:30918576-30968576 GCF_964199315.1 Orbicella franksi
ACATCCCATGGGAACGGCTTGTTTGGAATCGTGTTTAAAATTCCGTGGCACTCGGTTATGTGATTTGTATTCTTTCATTGTGTAACCAGTTCTGTTCGGTGATTTTGTGGTTGGTCCTTGACCAATAGTTTTCTTTTCCTTTCTTTGATTGTAACACCTTGCGTTTACATATTTAGGGTTTTTGGGGTGATACGTGTGGAGAGGTTTTTCTGTGTGTAGAAGAAGCAGGTTGAAGTGTAGTTACGAGCGAGGCTAGAAAGTGGCAGGAACACGTCCGGAAGCACATTTTCATTACTGAGAAGCCATCAGTAAACCATTCCTAAATTCACGACAAAGAGCCATTTGCCGGGGAACGTGAGTGCTAAATAGCTGGTCGAAGCAATCGAAGGACAAGCGTAAAGTTCTGTCGAAGCCATCGAAGGACAAGCGTAAATAGCTGGTCGAAGCAATCGAAGGACAAGCGTAAAGTTCTGTCGAAGTCGGCCGTTGTAAATCGGGCAGCTGGAGTAAATCGGAGAAGTCAAGTTGAAATATACCGGACTGAGTGAAGACGTAATCGGAAGAAGTAAGTTGAAAGGTGGGAGTAATAAACGGGAGTTTGAATTGGTTCGTTGTGTGTGTCATGTGTTGGTGGAACGTTGTTGGGGTCAAGTTCATGGACAAGGACTTCAGACGCAAGGTGAACTGAACTGAACTGAACTGAACTACGGAAACGCCTATTTTTTTTAAGGAATATTCTTGTAAATAGATTAAGTGTACTGAAGTATTTAGCTTGTTTATTATATTCTTGTAAATAAATTAAGGTTAATTATTTAGCTTATTGTATTATTGTTAGTTACCCTATTTAAAGTATAATGTTATTTTAGTGTAATTGTTATAATAAATGCTTGTAGACTTAGGTAGTTGTTGCGTGTTTTCTCGGGTTCGTTTATGCTTAGTTTTTTTTTTTTTTGTTAGAGAGAGCCCACCTTTGTGGCGCGGTTTCGTCACAGTCGGAAAAACAATATTCTTGTAAAAAATAAAGCGTGTAGTGAAAAAAATTACATGACCGAGTTTTATCAGGTTGACGCGTTGTAAAGTGTTATAACCTCAGTCTCTCGAAGAGTGCCGATGCATTATGACATACCTAGTCGAACAAAAATGAGTCGATATTTACAAAGAAAAAGGCCTGCTAATGGGCGGCACCTGCTCTATGTCAGTAATATCTGTTGTATTTTGACTACAAAGGTCTATCACCCTGGTGAGTGGACGTCTCACAACAGATTATTATGCCTTTTCAAACACCTCTTCAGTAGTTGTTGTATAGTCAAGATGCTCAATGAACGAAGCCCGGCAATGGAAACAGAGAAATTTGCTGTGTTCTAAGAGGTACGTAACATTGACAGTTGATGTCATCGACAACATCATTCTTATTAGTTGAGAAATCCGAT
The DNA here is from genome assembly GCF_964199315.1 of Orbicella franksi. Taxonomy (NCBI): domain Eukaryota; kingdom Metazoa; phylum Cnidaria; class Anthozoa; order Scleractinia; family Merulinidae; genus Orbicella; species Orbicella franksi. The sequence goes on from NC_138154.1 coordinate 30,920,007, forward strand.
AAATTATATCAGGGTCGAGCCTGCGTGAAATCCTTACCCAACTGATATAAAACTACTCAACATGCATGGTTTCAGAGCAACCTGAAAAGGCACAATGTAACGGGACAATTGTATATTCCCTGTAAAGTTAACTTTTTAAACAATCCATGAGATACCTGGAGGAAAGCCTTGTTTCTAAGAAGTCTGTCAGTATTACCAAGTAAATCTATGGTACCTGACAACTTATTCGAAAGAATAAGTGAGATAAACGCTTGTATCCTTGCATGGTAGCTTCCCACGGAAATGTTCTAAAGGACAGTTTTCAAAAAGAAGTGAAACGAAAAACCACCTTAATGGCCACAAATCTGCCAAGAAACATCAGAATAAACATGGTAACACACATCTGAAGCGAGGTAGGTCTCTTCAGTATTCATACTGCCGCGTATTTTTTTACTTAAAAAAAGAACCGTCTTTTGAAATCCCTTTACTTTGAACGTTGCTTAACCTCAGTACAACCGTATGTAAACGGCATTTTATTCCGATGTATTTAGGTACGTGTAACTATTACTTTATTTTATTATAAACCCCAACAGAACATGATTTTTACCTTTTTCTTTTTTCAGTCATAGTTTGTTTGCAGATAAAAATGTTCAGTGTGTAGCCAGGCATGTTAAAAATTGGTAAAAAAGGAAAGGAATTAAATGGTTGTCACCGGCTAAAAATATGGTTATCGGACGTTTCGGCCAAACTAATTCTTGAAGCTTAGCATTCCGTGCGAGACAGGAACGCTATAAACGAACACATAGCGCTACCGAACGTGTACAATGGCATTAAGAATTTTTACACTCATTAAGAATACTCTAGAGACTATTGCTCATTTAGTTTTATCACACATCTATTACATATTCTAGCAGGACGCCGTTTAACATTTGCATTTTCCATCTTTTGCTGAAGAAGGCAACAGTAGTGGCCGAAACGTCCGATAACCATATTTTTTGCCAGTGACAACCATTTAATTCCTTTCCTTTTTTACCAATTTTTTTTGTTTGCAGATGTTCATTTGAAGACCGCAGGGTTTTTTTTTTGCATAAATTTCAAATGATTATGTATTCGGAGCATAACATTTCGCAGAAGCAGAATTCCTTCACTTAGATACAAAGCGCCTACCGATGACGAATAAGCACAGTTTACGTTATATTCCAGTCTATTTTATTCTAAACTCTTTCATCCAACAAAGGATTAAATATAGCTTGAGGGCTTGGTACACTGCCAACTTATTGGCTGCATTGTAAGTATATTCATGACGAGCGTCGCTTGCGCAGTGACTCGTGTATAATGACTAAGACATTTGAGCACAAATCTGCAAGTAAGATTTTGCGTGCCAATGATACTTTAACTGTTTAGGCAGAACTCTACGCTGAAACAAGAATCTCGTGGACTTTTAACTCAAGAACCTCGCTGAAAAAGAAAAATCAAAGATTTTATACAAAGGTGTGCGATTTTTAGAGTGTGCCAGCATGCTTTGCCTATATCGTTGAGCTAAACAGTGTTCAGCGGCTCCGAGGTGCCTTACTCAGGTAGTATGTGATTTACTCGTCATCGCAAACCTTTTAATTTGTCTTTACAGCAGCTATTAGAACGTCCAACAAAAGGAAGTTGACGGCTAGCTGGTGGAAACCTTCTTTCTCCGCATCAACATTGTAAGTTTTAACAATACTTCTTGCCAGCACTAGCGTGGAGAGTTAACTGACTGTGATTAACAGGACTGGTAAATTATTAACGCCTTCCAATGAAAGTCATCTGAACAGTACTGCTGTCTGTTTAACAATCTTGTTCTTAATGTTGACGACCGTCATTTGATGGATTTTCAGAAATTTTGATGCACTATTTAAACTCTTCTATTTTCATACCTCTCATTATATTCTAGACGATGTTGACAGCTTAGCTCAAGCTTGATATTGGTAGCTGGACTCATTAAGCTGTAGCTTTCAAATAATAATTTCAAGGGAACTTAACGAAATAATATAAACCAAACTTTTCCCTTCATACAGTGCTGAAATTTCGAGTCTCTGCTGGTATCAGTTTTGACCAGGAAAGTTTCAGTTTCTAGACATGAAATGGGCTCATTCCACTAAAGCAATTGAAAGTTATTTGACTTAACTTTTAACGCAGTCCGTCTTCTTAAATAGACTTCCAGCGGGCTAGAAAAAAGCTTGTAAGATTTAAAGAAAGATCTCTCAGGAACCTTGTGACTTATCTGCAGCATCAAAAAGTGTGTGTAAACAACTTTGTTCTCACGACCCAAAAACAAAACCAGTTGAGCAGAATGTAGACGAACACATAGTTTTTAACAGTCTTGAAATTACGAAAGAAACATCCTCAAAGCTCCGCGCAAAGCTTGGTTAAGACTTCTTGTTCGTTCTATTAACATTCGGACGTTATTAACTCGGTTTAAACAGATCATGAATTCTGCATAATTCCAAAAAGAATGTTAAGTATTTACACAGTTGACGCCGATTAAGTGCAGTTAAGTGGTTCAGTACCTGACCCATTGGCTTTGTACTCCACTTATGGGAATATGAGTTTCGCTGAACACTAATACCTTAGTCTTACTTATGAACAAGAGAATTTCCCGATTGCTATTTGATAGTCACATTTACTTTAATCTTTTTATTTAAATCACTTGAACAACAGCTGTACTGAGAGGCAGAAATCTGTTTCAATTGGGCTTGAAGCATGGACGAACTTGAGAAAATCGGATTTGTCGGAGTCTTAAGACGAGCTGATTCGAAAATGACTTTAAAGGATGTGTAGCCTCGTTATTAGTATATGCAACCTGCGAAGTTAGTACACGATCGAAACACGCAATAAGCGCATGTACTGAGACCAATTATTGCCAAATATCAATCGTTTGCACGCTATGAATTCATTATGCCAGCAGAAAGGAGCCTCTATACTCTATACTGGCATGTTTATAAAAGAACTTTTGCTTCATTGGAGGAGAGCAAGTTCAAAGTGAAAGTGCTTAGCCTCAGTTGTGTCCACTCGCCGACAGTTTACACAACGCGTCCGTGAAAAGCTGCTTTTCTATCAGTGACAAGCAAGCCGCGGGTCTGAATTAGCATAATCTCCTTGTACTTATGACTTGTGTTTATAAACTTTAGACAACAGGCCATTCATCGTGGCTTTTATTAGAATGATTGACAGTTCGTTTTTAATGAAGCAATGTCTTAACACAAATCAATCAGGAACTTAATTTACTCACAGAGAATAAGTAACCTTTAACTACTGATTATGCAGGAGGGTTACAAGGCATCACGGTGTTCGCGGATCAAAACTCGGCTTTCACTTTTTGATTTAGAAAAGATCTCGCTGATGTCTTGCGTTAATCCGCCCTTTGCACAACCTAAGCCAGGTGTTCAAGAGACAAAATAAATAATACCAGAAGCATATCATAATACATAATACATTACTCGGCTAACTTGAGCCAGCTTCTCCCCACAGGTAAATAAGGAGTCTCGAAAAACTATTCTGCAAACTAATACATACGTATCTGACTGAGGCTTTAGCTTGCTACAAGGAGATAACTTTCCAAACAGCGATAATTTCGGTCAATCGTAGAAAGAAGGATGACCTTTTGCGAATGAGCAGGCCATAAACTTTTCCGTGATTATTGCATTTGCTTTCGTGTCTTTCGTCATAGCGTGGTTTTGATAAAACCTCTTACCAGCTGCCAATCACTGCTAAACATAGTACATTTTTTGGAACCGAGGAGTATCAGTAGTTCGTCACGTGTGAGGAAAGTTGCGAAAAAACTGTTCAACATAGTTAGCAAAGCTGCACCATAAAACTAATTAGTAAACGCGACAGTACATTATTTAATACAGAAAAGCTCCACCCTGCCTTTTTCTGTTATAAAACATGCGAGGTAGGGTGTGAATGAACTGCGAGAAGCGAGTGTTTCTGCCTAATCGAGATCTCCCGTCACTTTCGTGAAAATCAAGGTTCAACGTTTTTTATTTGCTTTATGATAAAGCTTTACATCTGCAGAAAAATTGGATTCAATCACGTTTTAGCCTCAGCTGTGTGCACTGTATGGATCGTGTGCGACTGCATCAACAGTTTTTTGTTTTACACGTAAGATATTCTAGCTAATTTTGTGTTGGAACTGTTGTAGTAGAGAAATTTCCCTTACGTTTCTCGAGAAAAGAATTTTCTCTAACGATCTAAAACTGCACGCACACAAAAACAAAATTGCTGATGATGATGTTAGTCTATGCATTTGTAATGATTCGTAAGCTCTCATAAATAATCAACAAATTTGTTTTCAGATTATGATAGACTGACCCGCCTAGACTAGCTCTAGCCATCTGTGTCCCAGGCCGATCGGTGACGATGTTGTTTTCAAATAAAGATGATAATGATAATGAAGGCTGTGTAGGATTCCACGTGCGAATTTTTATTTTAGCTTGCCATTTATGTATGCAAATTAGGACTATTTAAACGCTACGGTTTCCTAGCGCGCCAATCTTTTCAACGTTTTCTCATCTAGCTTCAAGTTAATATTGTTGCGGACTCTATACTCTACCTAGCTTCACCGTCATCGCTACAGTCAGGAAACATTTGTAAGTCTTTACATTCTGTCCTGTATTTTTCTTATCGCTCGGCTCTTCTTCACATGTGTTTTTATTTATTTTTCTAGTCGAACCTCGCTCGATCTTTCAATACTCAACGGGCTCCTCGAGTCTCTTCAAGAGAGCGTGAGTTCGAAATCTCTAGACGTAGCGTTAACAAGAACTGTAAGCTACAAGCTGTTTTAACCTATGAGGGCGCTTATTGATGGCGTTATCAGTCTATTTCGCCGAAACTGATTGGTCAGGCTATCCGTTGTATGGTATTTGTTTAAGTCAGTGTATCTTCTTTCACCATTCCACAGCCAGTCATTGAAAACTGTTGAACTCTAGGCTGAGCATTGAGCAGAGCCCGTGTATTTCGTGGCTTTCACGTTTTCAAGTGGTTTGAAATAAAAACCATACGGTTCATAGAATTAAACATTCAGTCAGTCAGGCGTCAGTCAGTCAGTCAGTCCAGTCAGTCAGTCAGTCAGTCAGTCCGTCAGTCCAGTCAGTCAGTCAGTCAGTCCGTCAGTCAGTCAATCAGTCCAGTCAGTCAGTCAGTCAGTCCGTCAGTCAGTCAATCAGTCCAGTCACTCAGTCAGTCAGTCAGTCAGTCAGTTCGTCAGTCAATCAGTCCAGTCAGTCAGTGAGTCAGTCTGCCAGTCAGTCATTTAGTCAGTCAGTCATCCAGCCAGCCAGCCAGTCAGTCAATCAGTCAGTCAGTCCGTCTGCATGTCAGTTAATCTTCATATTCCTTTCAGGTAACTGACACGCCATACCAGTGAAATTAAGAAAATGTCCCAGCCACCGAGAATAGATATCACGGAGGATGAGAACCGAGCCTGGTGCATCGTCTATGGCATTGAGTCAGCTGCGATCATCCTTGGTAATCTCCTCGTCATAGCTGCTTTTGCTGCCACCAAGTCCCTTCACAAGAAAACCTACCTTCTTATTATTAGCTTAGCTGTAGCTGATCTCCTGGTAGGTGCAGTAGCAGTTCCGATGTTCATCCGTGTGATCGGCGGTTCAGTCACCAGATGGTGGGAATTGGATAGTCACCTGCCACACACGCACACTGCTATAGAGATCTTCTGTTCGTACGCCTCGATTTTCTTCCTCGTTGCCATCGCCTTAGAAAGGCTTTACGCTGCATTGTCACCACTTAATCATGGTAACACGAAAGCTTGGGTTTATTACACCGTCATCGCCTCAATTTGGGCTCTAGCACTGCTCCTGGGCATTTTATCCTTTCTTCGTGAGAGTCACGTTGGCGCCGCCGACAATGGGGGAGTATTTTTTTTTATTATGGTTTTGCTTGCTCTTTCTATGATCACTCTTGTGATCGCTTATGGTATAATAGCGATCAGTTTGCTAAGTTCGCGCAGTAAGAGCGATGATTTTGAGAAAAGAATGGCAGTCACACTCCTGATATTGACCGTGATTTTCATAGTTACTTGGTTGCCATTCAAAGTTATCAATTATATCTTTCATTTGGATCCTGCTGCAACCCTTTCGTGCGCAGAAAATGATTTTGCTTGCCTCTACCATGCAGTATATGCCACCAAGCTTCTTCACTACTTTAACTCAATCGTGAATCCTATCGTCTATGCTTTGCGCGTGAAAGATTTTAGGAAAGGGGTAAGGCGGGTTTTTTGTGGGTGCTGCGGAGAGAGCCTTCCACAGAATCCTCCCTTGGGAACGGAAAAAGGAATCGACAACATGGTGTCCATGCAGTCTATTGAGACTGTTGTTCCCTCCATGTTTTTGTAAATAGTCACTTATGGAGCTCCTTTTAGTGATAAAAATGGAGGTAGACAAGAAAGAGATTCGGTGGATGCATCTGTAGTTGGGTAGGAATTTGCGTAATTACATTTCTGGTCTTGTTTTGTATCAGACAATCAATCGAGTCTGAAATTTTAACGTCCAAGTCAGCGCGTTGCTAAGTAACGGGTGCGAAATGATTGTTCTCTCTTGCTGACAATAAATGACATCTTCAAAAGTTATAAGTTTTTTTCAGAATCTTATGACGGGTTTTGTCTTTCACGGACTCATTTACTCGCAATACCCTAGAAGTGATTTTAGCCCAAATTAATGCGTGAAAAGTATTTTTTATGGTAAGCAATTCATATTTACTGTCACGTATACGTAGAACCAGTAACGGAAAATATTTTCTTAGTTGTGTATGTAGAAAAATTGAGATGTAGAATAATAATAAATGCAAGGTATTGTTTTCTTTCTGCTGAATATAGAGTGGACGTAGATTTGTTAGTAGATCAAAACATATGTTTTTAAAACGAGGTTATCAAGTGTCTTATTGCAACCGTTGTAAATTGCTTTTAATCCACAAAAGATATTTGTAATGTGAAATGTAGTTGTGACTAGGTCCTTTTAATTGTAGATATTTTTTATTCATAAATAAAACAGTAACCCCCCGTATCCTGGATTCTTTTGATGTAGCCATACTGTGTAAGCCCGAGCGCTGGTGAACGTATATGTAGTCTTAAAATGAGCCATGTTTTTTTGTTTGATAATCAAATGCAATGGCCCCTTAAGGTATCTTACTTTTTGTCATGACCATCTAAATTTATATATCGATAAAATATTATCGTGGTTTAGTGAGCGATAATCCAAATCTGGTCTGAGGCCGCAGTAAGGCGAAAATTGGTCTCCATTTGAGTCTCCGAGGTCTCACATTCCGCGCTCATTGCTTTCCTTTATTTAATAACGTATTTTCACCACAAGCGCTGGAAGCATTTATTTCAAACTTAGCCTCCTTACCAAACATTTTCTTCAATCCAGGGCCTGGCGTTTATTAAACAACGTCATGTTTTTATCATTTTTTAAAAAACTCATTATAGTCATGAATAAAGGTCACGGGATAAAGCTCAACTAAACCAAGACATAATAAAAGCAAACAAAAAAAGCAAAATTCTCGAGAATCTGGCAAACATGACGATCAATGAAGCAAAAAGTGCATTGTGCCGATTTTGATATGGTCGTCAGGCAGATTAGACTGTTGATGGCCCATATTGCAGATTAGACTGTTGATGGCCCATCTTACATATTAGACTGTTGATGGCCCATCTTACATATTAGACTGTTGATGGCCCATCTTACATATTAGACTGTTGATGGCCCATCTTACAGATTAGACTGTTGATGGCCCATATTGCAGATTAGACTGTTGATGGCCCATCTTACAGATTAGTCTGTTTATGGCCCATCTAACAGATTTGCCTCTTGATGACCCATCGTACAGAGTAGTCTGTTGGTGGCCCATCTTACAGATTAGACTGTTGATGGCCCATCTTACAGATTAGACTGTTGATGGCCCATATTGCAGATTAGACTGTTGATGGCCCATCTTACAGATTAGTCTGTTTATGGCCCATCTAACAGATTTGCCTCTTGATGACCCATCGTACAGAGTAGTCTGTTGGTGGCCCATCTTACAGATTAGACTGTTGATGGCCCATCTTACAGATTAGACTGTTGATGGCCCATATTGCAGATTAGACTGTTGATGGCCCATCTTACAGATTAGTCTGTTTATGGCCCATCTAACAGATTTGCCTCTTGATGACCCATCGTACAGAGTAGTCTGTTGGTGGCCCATCTTACAGATTAGACTGTTGATGGCCCATCTTACAGATTAGTCTGTTTATGGCCCATCTAACAGGTTAGTCTGCTGATGGCCCATCTTACAGATTAGTCTCTTACATATTAGTCTATTGATGGCTCATCTTACAGATTACACTATTGATGGCCCATCTTACATATTAGTCTGGATGGCCCATATTACAGATTTTAAACTGTTGATGACCCATATTACAGATTAGTCTGTTGGTGGCCCATATTAGAGATTAGTCTGTTTATGGCCCATCTTACAGATTAGTCTGTTGTGAAGTTTATATGAAATAATTCATATATGAACTGCAACGGGAAGCCCTGATTTTTTTTTTCAGGCTTCTTTCCGATTGCTTAAATTGGGAAATTTACTGCGATGATCATTCTTCACTTTCATCTACAACCGCAGTTCATATATGAATTATTCCATATAAACTTCACATCATTTCACTCCTCACGGGAAGATATGAACTCAATTAAGTGGCCTCGCTCCCAATGTGTGGCTTCATAGCTCAGTTGATAGAGCATCGCACCGGTATCGCGGAGGTCACCGGTTCGAATCCCGTTGAAGCCCTGATTTTTTTCAGGCTTCTTTCCAATTGCTTAAATTGGGAAATTTACTGCGATGATCATTCTTCACTTTCAGATTAGTCTGTTGGTGGATCGTCTTACAGATTAGTCTGTTGATGGTCTATCTTACAGATTAGTCTGATGATTGCTCATCTTACAGATTAGACTGTTGATGGCCGTCTTACAGATTAGTCTGCTGATGGCTCATCTTACAGATAAGACCATCTTACAGATTAGGCTGCTGACGGCTCATCTTACAGATTGGATTGTTGATGGCCCATCTTACAGATTAGTCCGGGCTGAAGGCTTATCTTATAGATTAGACTGTTGATGGCACATCCCAGAGATTAGTCTGCTGATGGCTCATCTACAGATTTGTCTGTTGAGGGCCTATCATACAGGAGTGTATCTAATTGTCGAGGGTCGAGAGTCGAGGGTAACATAAAAAATATACACAAATAAATTGAAAAATAAAAAAATAAAAATAAAAATATAGTATATATGAAATAAATTACTGAAGAAATCAAGACAGAATTAAAGCGTTGCGTGACACGGCCAAATGACTTCCCGCTCCTTATAGTCCTTGGACTTTGGGAGGTGATACCAACAACCCCATTTCAATCCACTGCGTTTACGTTAATTTTATTTGCTTGGCGAGTATTAGAAGAAGGCACGAAAACAATGAAAACAAAGATAGTTAATGGTTTATAATAATGTTCTACAGTCCTAAAAGGAGATAATAAGTGTGAAAATCGAGAAATGAAAGTTAGCTTGCATTCCTCTGATGAGAGTTTACGTTTGCGTGACAGTAAAGACAGCGCTGTTGGTATCACCTCCCAAAATCCCAAAACTATAAGGAGCGGGAGGTCATTTGGCCGTGTCACGTAGCGCTTTTCTGAAAAAAAAAAAAAAGAAAAGCTGGCAAAAGAACATTCTGTCTTGATCTCTTCAGTAAGTTATTTCATATATAATATATTTTTATTTTTATTTTATTTTTCCCTTTATTTTTAGTTATTTTTTATTTTTAACTAACCCTCGACATGTTACCCTCGACTCTCGACCCTCGACAATTAGATACACTCGGTGACCGTTGATGGCCTATCTTACATATTAGTTTGTTGATGGCCTATATTACAGATTAGATTGTTGATGGCCCATCTTACAGATTAGTCTGTTGGTGGTCCACCTTACATATTAGTTTGTTGATGGTCCATTTTACGGGTTAGTCTTTTGATGGATCATCTTACAGATTAGTCCATTGATGGCCCATCTTACCACTCATTTTTCAGGATTGAACGCAATTATTGTTTAATTGGTACTTCATGTTTGGCAGGGTTATTTGAAATTTTCATATTACTTCATATTTGACAGAATTGTGTGTGTTTTAGTGACATATTACCAATGAGGACACTTTGTGATGCTTATCATAATAAATTTGAATCTCATTAGCGTTCAAACCTAGACATATCTGTTGATGGCTTATCTTACAGATTAGACTGTTTATGGCCCATCTGTATGACTGTTAAGTGCAGGGATGTAATGAAATCTGTTTACAGCTCGCCGAAGTAACGTAAAAAATCGTTGCCTCTTGGAAATTCCGAAAGCAGCGACCTCGCGAAAGTAGCGACCCTACCGAAAGAAGCACGCCAACCCCACCTTCTCGCCAAAAATAATCAGACCAAGGTTTCGTACAACGGTATGTTATTCCCCCAATCAATTGTCAAGTGAACTGGAAAAAGAACTTTTCTTCGCATTAAAATTTAAAACCCTTCATGTCATTTTCAACCGTAACGTAGTTAATAACGGAAACGTTTCAAAAATTTAAAAATCGGCTGATTCTCCCATGCGGTAGTCCGGTCAAAGCAGGAGTGCGCCTGAGGATGTGTGGGCGCAAGGAGTTTAAGGAGGAGGAATAGAGATTCCTTGTTTCTATGATGTCACTGTGAAGAAAGGAACGTGATTAAAGGGCTCAAAAAAAAAAGAACTCCGCGGGAGAAACTTGTGCCTACAACAGACAACATGTACGTTGTAGACATGTAGAGGCCACCCCATGCTAGTAACATGAAACTGGAACATGACGAATTTTACTTCGTTTTGAGATGAATTGCCATCTTATGTTTCGTTAAAAAAGCTCAGTTGCATCAAATTTGTATAACTTTTTTGCTCTCTGAAAGTAACGACTCCCCGAATGTAGCAACCCCCTAAAGTAGCGAGACCCAAAGGCTGCTAATTTCGAAAGTAACGAGGCTCGTTACTATCGGAAGTTTACGGTAATTGGTGTCTAATTTTCTCGCTTGCGCGTTTGGTCATAAGCTGGGTGCTAGAGACTTTTCAAGTGCGGTTTCCGAAGAGATCAAGACAGATCAAGAAGAGATCAAGAAGAGATCAAGACAGAATGTTCTTTCGCCAGCTTTTCTATTTTTTCAGAAAAGCGCTGCGTGACACGGCCAAATGACTTCCCGCTCCTTATAGTCTTGGGATTTTGGGAGGTGATACCAACAGCGCTGTCTTTACTGTCACGCAAACGTAAACTCTCATCAGAGGAAACATGCAAGCTAACTTTCATTTCTCGATTTTCACACTTATTATCTCCTTTTAGGACTGTAGAACATTATTATAACCATTAACTATCTTTGTTTTCATTGTTTTCGTGCCTTCTTCTAATACTCGCCAAGCAAATAAAATTAACGTAAACGCAGTGGATTGAAATAAGGTTGTTGGTATCACCCCCTAAAGTCCAAGGACTATAAGGAGCGGGAAGTCATTTGGCCGTGTCACGCAACGCTTTACAGAAAAAAGGAAAAGCTGAGGAAAAATAATTCTGTCTTGATTTCTTCAGCAATTTATTTCATATGTAATATATTTTTATTTTAATTTTTTTATTTTTCAATTTATTTGTGTATATTTTTTATGTTACCCTCGACTCTCGACCCTCGACAATTAGATACACTCATATGAGTATGTTTTTAAGAAGAAGCCACTTTTTCATCATTATCGAAAATTAAAGAAAATCAACAAAAGCCCTTCACATATTATGTTTGCGGTAATTTAACATTGTTCTAAACTAGGGAACTTATTATAACGCAGGTCAGAAACAGGGGTTTGATTTAAGGGTCAGGTCATAAATAGGGTTTCGAATTTTTGGTCAGGTCATAAATAGGGTAGGGAATATCGCAGATTTTGGTCATAAAATAGGGTAAGGATTTTGGGAAGCGGGCCGCACTCCCTCACCCAATTTTTCTGGGAGCACCCCCCGGGTGCCCAGGGTACTCTTGTTATCGATTTTGAAAGTCAGTCGCAAGAAATTCTAACGGATATTGGGTTGTAGTGCTGTAACCCATGTATCATGTTAAGGTTGTTCATGAAAAAAAAAAAAAGACTCCTTTGGTCTGGAAATCCCTCACGGCTTCCGGCTGCCATTCTACTATTAGTCACTTTAGTTCGTAATGATATCCTGTTTCTCGGTTTCCCGCATATGTCTCTCACGGGTACATAAGTGTTAGATCGCTAAACTATGCAAGTTGACCAATCAGTGATCCTGTCCAGATTCAGTACACGTTTACATCATCAGTATGGAATTTCTGGCTGTAAATTGAAGATGCGAAAGCCAAACCGGCCTGGACTTGAGATGTGGACTTTTTAGCTCACAGAATATCATCCTCAGGATTAAAAGGCCATGAATATGTCATGATCGCTCTTACTGGTGGTATTAACACAAATTTATACAAGTTATTTATGTCTTCGTATGGTAGCATTGAGCTATTATTCACTGTTTACGAGCTTTTGATTGTTTCCATGATTTTTCAGAAGAATTGTTAAGAGAAAATGAGATGCAATTATTTATCATGAGAATCATATTTACATTGTAGTTAACGTTGTAAGTATCTTTGCTTTACATTTATTCTAAGTTATCGTTTGGTTGATGAAAGTAAAATAAAGAAATAAAAACAGGGAACGAAACCCCATGCCATTCCTCGTTTTCCGGCGGGATCATTATTTGCCGTTCGGGATCATTTGCGTTCCAATTTGGGGATCATCTGCGGTGGAGCAAATAAACTTTATTGCAATATCATTTGACGCTTTGAATATCCTTGGGAAACGAAGTGTCGAAGTCAAGGCAGTAATACTTACTGAAAACGAAAAAGTAATTTACGTTTAGTTTAACACACATTTTGACAAAGCAGTATATTGTTGTAACGGATGTAAATGTGCGCGGATAGCAAGTGCAAATAAGGTTTTTACTTATATATTAATATGATTAACTTTTCATACATTGTGTGTTTCACTAAAAATTCGCTGAAAATTAGGATTGCAATGATAATCAATCAATGACAATCAATAGTAATCAATGACAATCAATAATAATCAGTGATAATCAATCGTAATCAATGATAATCGATATTTACCGTGGTCACTTGGCAGGAAAATCCAATCCGCAGTCCGCGTTTTACCTACCTGAGTCTGTGTTTTATACCCAGTCCATAATGCTTAGTCCGCGTTTTATACCTCAGTCCGTTTATACCCAGTCCGTAGTCCGCAGTCCGCAGTTCATGTTTTATACTGACCGGTTCAGATCGTTTCCTGGGCGCTGTTTGCCGCAGTGTAGTTTCTTATCTAGTTTTCGTTCTACTGAAAGTTGTTTTGAATAAATGGGCCAAGACTTGTGTCTGCTTATTCCGCACCGCATTATTGTTGCAAGTTTTTTTTGCGTACGGGAATTCAAGAATTCTAGTTGATGTGAAGCATTCTGCTTTCACAAATGGTCTGAACTTTTTAAAAAGAAAAATGAAAAAAAAAAAAAAAAAAAAAATCTACTAACACAGAAATATATCTTTATTCGATTAAATTTGCCTGTTATCCACTTCTTTTTATACATTTAGTAACTACCTGGTCGCAATCTGTATATTTTATTAACTTTGTAACATCTATTTGTTATCTCAGCTTTGTCTTAGTGATACGTAATACGAACCATAATTCGTTAATATTACATAGGATAAAGGGGAACACAATGTAAAAGCCAGCAAAGGTTTCTCTAGCCCTCCTCGCATGTTAAATATTATTCCTTGGCAGCCAAATGTATTGATGAGAAAATGAGGAATACCAAAATAATAGAAAAAGGAAAAACGGAAGCAAATGATATCGTGTTGCGCGATACGAGATATGCTTGTCTAGTCTGCAATCATTATGGTTTGCGGTATTTTGTAAACAAGATGGCGGAGTTGTTGAATTGAATATTTTTCCGGCCTCGTTTCTCCCTGACGCTGAGCAGTGATGCTTATTGGAAAGTATTTTGTTTGCTACAGTAAAATAGACAGAGATCCTGTTTCTGTTCTTCTGGAAGCCAAAGGAAGACCTAACACTTTGCTTTTCGAGAGTGGCGCGATTGCTGAGTTGTGTAAGTAAAATTTAAGCTTACTACTGAATCTCCCTGAATCTTCTGCATGACGGAAGGCCACTTGTACTGCTCTTCCTTTTAACATACAAGTTTGCTTTATCATGCACCAGCGAGTTATGATGCACGTAGGAAGTTTGGAGAGGACGAATGAAGCGTAAATTAGTTGCTCTCCAAACTCCTCAAGTGGATCATACATGTAACCGAATGATGCACCGCGTAAAGCATAGATCAATTGTGTTTTAAAGAAAATCAATGTACGACGACGACCACTCGGCTCAAATAGTTTCTATTCTACTTGACGACCTTTCGCGCGAGAAAAACATTCTTCGACAAAGTTAGCTAGGTTAACCTTGCTCACTCCTCGAGAGTGAATAATTGAATTATAGTGCTGCATTGCTAGCTATGTTGTAAGCTTAGGGATTTTGTTTCGTGTAGGATTTGCTTCTCTACATTCATATTCGCACGGCCTTTCTCATTATTCATTTAAGCTAGTGGTTTTGCATGATAATACTTAAATTTTGATCACTCTATTACATACCAAACATAGCTGATTAATAAATATGTAATAAGTCAAATTATTCTTGCATTTTGGTTTGGTCTCACCTATGATCTATAATTGGGGGACAGACGCATAGATGATTTCATAATTACAAACATTTTCGTTCTGTTTTTTTCAAAATATGGCAGAGAGTTTTGAGAATTTAGATAATGCAGTCAAACCTCCGGTTGCGACCAGCTCTTGTAAGTGACCACCTCTCCTCAGCAACCAGTTTTCCAAAATAGCAAAAGCTTCCAAGTCAAATCACTACATTTGGAACCTCTTGTAAGTGACCACCTCTTGTAAGCAACTTCAACCACTTTTAGAGCTAAAAGTTTGAAATTTTTATTTGTTTTTAACCTCCCATTATAAGTGACTGCTTGACAGATAATAGAGTGAACATTGTGTTGTAACATTATCGTATTTCTGGCTAGTACAATAAACGGAAATTTCTTAATGAGAAGAACCAAATTTTTTCTCAAAATTCACTTTTACATCAATAAAACATGGCATTGGCATTGGTGCACTGGGTAACTTTTTTGCAGTTACCATATTCAAATGAGGAAAAGTTTCGACCCATTATGGTCTAAGTTCTTGTAAGCGATGACCTCCTGTAAGTGACCACATAGGCTTGATATTTTGAGTGGCTGCTTATGGCAGGTTCGACTTGATGAAGGAAAATGTCCAAAAAAGTCTTGTTGAGGCTGTGAACAGGTACAGAAGCAGGGAGATGAAAGGAAGACATGTTTCTTTGAAGAAAATGAGTCAGAAAAATACTTGAGCAGTCTCAGTTGAGCAAGACTAAATGAAACACAAAATGGGTCTTGAAATTATTTCAAGGTAAGAAACCATTGCAGCTTTGCTTTGAATTTAACAAACCCAATAAGCAAAATTTTTATGAGATTAACCTGTTTACAGAATTTAACTTTTCTCAGTTTCAAAATAATTGTTCACACAGATTGGTGCTATAGTAGGAATAGAAACATCACATAACTCTTCTTAAAATGAACACGTAACCTTGTCTTCTGATACAAATGCTTCAGTTCGTTTCAGGACAGTAGTGAGCAAAGTATAGTTCATAACAGCTCATGGCAGTCTGTATCACAGCTAGATGCACTTGAGCATCACCAGCTACAGAGGACACAAATTTCCACTCATCAATGCTCCTTTTATTCAAAGCCCAAATCAAATGGCCTCCAACGTGTTGATGTTGACTGCAAACCCCAAGTTAATATTTCAATTGTGGATTTCGCAGTTCGATTCTGCTTCACTGTCAGTTTTTATTCCATAACAAGCAGCGCTTGATTTAAGTTTGGCAGTGGTGTGATTTGCCTGAACCAATCACAAATTATTCTTTGTTATGCATAACAACCAAGGAGTTTGCTTCATTTTGTGTAGACAATAGATTACATCCAATTGCTATTTTTGTGTTTATCAAACAGGGCAGGGGCCTTGCTTTCCAGTTATGTTGAAAGCTTTTGAAAAAAAAAAAAAAACAGCCTTTTTTGTTTTTTGTTTTTGTGGTTTGTGATTTCTTTATTGTATAAAGCAAATATATTCCATGTTGTTGTGGATCTGTTCAGTAATAGATCACAGAAGATGTCAAAGTGTGGTAGGAACATCAGCGACTCACTTAGCTATCACCTTGTGTGCTACTTTTTTGTTCTTACCACATTTTGATGTTGTCTGTGATCTACTCAGCAATTAGATTATTTGCTCTTGATTTCTATGCGTGATAGCTGACTTGGGCTGTGCCCTTGTCGACTATCACGCATAGAAATCGAGAGCAAATAATCTAATTGTTTTAGTATAAATCTACCAGCCGTTCAAAACTTCATCTAAATCCTCTTCACAGACATCTTGAAAATGCCAAGAAGCAGCCATCATTTTGTTAACAAGCGCACACTGCTACACTACTCACGATCTATCACAGAATAGATAGTGATTAGTATAGCCAATCAGAGAGCAGTATTCATTATAGAACGCTGGTAGATTTATACTAATACTGAACAGACGCAGGGCAACATGGAAAGAAATTGGTAAATCTGTTTGTGTACTGTAGATATTTTGATGTTGACTTTTTCCTTTTTTTCCAGCGCAATGGGAAACTGAAAGTATAAAGAAAGGATATTCTAAAGTTGTAGATGCTTACGGTTGCCTTGGAGCTCTCAAAATCAATCTTGGTAAAGTAATCTCACTAAAATCTTATTCAGGAGTACAGTGCATACTAAGCAATAAATTACTTATTTATATATTTGTTACAATGTGCCCCTCAATTAGTGTATGCTATATGCGGGTAATGTAAATTATATTTCACAATTTGTAATGGAAATCAATAACAAACAGTAAACTGTAAACTGTAAACTTTCAGTGTGGCACAATTATGCCAGCCAGTAAATTTTCTCTAAAATGAACACTATCAGGAACAGCATCGTACGGTACAATACATTACATTATTTACATTATGTAAAACATACCTTAAGTACAACACATACACACTAACTAGGTAGTTTTTAGACAATTGAAGTAACAGCTGTGTATTTGCAAATTGCAACCTGGAACATTAGACTAATAAGTTTGAGGAAGGTATTATCAAATTGTTGAGCAAAAGTTAAAGGATGTTGAAAATGGTCCTTTGAAGTGTATGCAGTAAGGCAGAGAGGTAGTAGTCCTTTCAGAAGGATTGGTTTTGTTAAGAAAGCTTGGAATCTGTTAAGGTGCTTACGAGCTTTGGTTGATTCTAGTACCAAAATTTTATGAATTGTTATGTCGAGTACAGGCATCAGTGGGTTAAAAGTCTATCAACAAAAATCTCTTGTTCCCTTGAAATAGATATTATCATGTTACACCTTAATATTACTGGTGCTGATACTCAAAAGAATGAAACAACATACCTTATTGATGAAACTGCCATTGATACAAAAATAATTGAATCAATAAATTATAGGCTTCAGTGTTTATGTTTACATGTAATCTTTTTACAGGTGAAGAGGAGATTAGCTTCTTTCTTGTTCTTGTAACTGGTTGCACATCAGTTGGAAAAATCAATGACAGCGAAATATTCCGTATTAATGCTACTCAGTTAGTCCCTTTACAAGATGGCCAGGATGAAGAAATTATTGCTGAAGTGTGCAAGCTATTGAACTCAGGAACATTCTATTTTTCTGTTTGTCCTGGAGATCAGCAGCCTATAGATTTGACCCTTTGTTCACAGCGAAGATATGAGGGCTGTGAACCCGACAACCGGTTCTTCTGGTGAGTGAGCATTCATTTTAAGATTTATTCAAATTCTTTTAGTGATAATCTCTCCTGTTAAACATGCTTGAAATGAATGAACTCTGGTGGACTTAACAGGAATTTATAGTACTTAAAAGGTATTGCTTCAGAGACAACTTTTTACTGATGGCCAAACATGCTCAAAGTTAGGGGTCCTAAAGCAATGTGTTGTTCCAGAAAATATTCATACATCCTCCATGGAAGGGTTTTTTCCCAAGACCGACCTACCCCTCTAGAAATTCTAATTAAGCTTGATACATTTCTTTAAATGTTTTGGTCTTATAGAACCCCCCAACCCCCAGGGAATTCCAATCCCTTCTGTGGGGGGAGTATGGATATTTTCTGGAACTGCACAGTGACAAACTCTGAATTAAGAAATTAATGGAGCTGTTGGAATTGTGAAACCCCTTTTTACTTCTACAAGTCTTGTTTTGAGTCAGCCATGGATAAAACTGTATTTAGCAGCGTTTGTGTACACCAAGCAGACAAAGGAATATGTGACTATTTTATGTCACCTAACAACAAAGACCTTTAAGCTAAACTAACAAATTCTGACAAGGAATTGCTTTTGTGTCATTTCAACAACAGTATCTAGAAGTAATAAAAAGAGCTGGTCGACCTTATTCACATACTAAAAGTGCAGATTTTTTTATTGGTGAACGAAAATTAATTCAAATTACATGTACCTGAATGGTCAGTTTGCTATACCAGGATACTCACTGTCCTGTGATGACCAGGTGAAAGGTGGAGGTGGAATTCTGGCACACTTACATGTATCTACTGCAATCCCCTGCAAAAGGCTGATTAAGCTTAACAGACCATACAAATGCATTGAGGCAATTACACTAGAGATAACGGCTGGCAGATGGGCCATGGCTATCAATGGAATTTATCAACCACCCAGAGCACTGGGCATTTATGGTTAACACTCCCTTACAACTTGATCTCTCTGCACTTACAGGAGTTTGGCCCACAGGCGAAAGCCCAGGAAGTCCTTTGTGAATAAGAAGTTAAAAGATGTATTCCACAGGGGGCCCAGACAGACTGTTTGTGCACTGTGCACACACTGTGCAGATTTTATGGTACTAACTGAGCTTTAACTATTAATGATCAGGAATCGCAGCCTGCATATTCACCTGCAGAGGTTTGGAATTGACTGTTCGCAATGGCTACTTCGAATGATGTGTGGAGCAGTGGAAATAAGAACTGTATATGCTGGGAAAACTCAAGCCAAAGCCTGCCTTATTTCACGATTGAGCTCTGAAAGGGCGGGAACAAGGTTTTATGTAAGAGGGACAAATGACGATGGACATGTGGCAAATTTTGTGGAAACAGAACAGGTGTAATATTCATTGCTAGATCAACTTAGAGATTTTCTTGTAAGCTTTTTTTTTAGATTTTTATTTAGCTTAAAAATGTAAAGAACTAGACATATACCATCATCAGGCACTGTTATTAGTGAAAGATAAAGTGGTTTTGAAAGTTGGACAAGACCCAGAACAATGAGAGGATTTTATGCTTCCGTCCTGTGACTTTATTTCCCAGTTTTCATGAGCTGCAATAAATGTAATGTTGTCTGTCTATCAGTTGCCTTACGATGTTTGAAAGATGAAAAGTTGTTCTTGAATAGCATGGTTAATTAATTGTACAGTCATGCACATTCATACTCATTGTAACATTTTCTGTATCTTCAGTTTATCGTGCTTGATGACATGACAACCTCTTATGTCCAAACGCGTGGATCAGTTCCAGTATTCTGGGAGCAGCCTGGTGTTCAGGTACCATTATAACATTCATGAAGTGTACAACATAGCACAGTAGCAGTGTTGTCATTACATTTGAGTGACATGTTGCCTTGTTACACACTTAACAAACTTGTTGTTTACAGTTGAATTACAGCAACAACAGGTATATTATCACACATAACAGCAAGGGCCCATCAACCATACTCAGCTGTAAGGTGTTTCAGGTTTCAGCCCTTAATGACAGCCCTACAGTAGTAAGAATAAATATTCCTTCTTGGAGCCAACAATTCAGCATAAATTGAAAAATGTTGTCTTGATGTGTACATTTTGAAATATTTCATGGCCAGACTTTTAAGGCTGGACTCAATGTTCTGTGGCATTTTTGTGTTGAAGTCAGTTTTTGTTGTTGTTCAGTGTGTATGTCAAGTAAGCTAGTTGGTAACAGTTGTTAAGTTTGTCAACTTGTTTTTGTCTCAAAAATAGCGATGAAAATAATTGAGGAACATGTCCTTCTTGCAACTTAACAACTCTTGTTAGGCGACAATTACCAAATTGAAACTTTCACAGCCACTTTATGGGGAGCAGGGATAGTGCAGCCCTTGCCTCCCTCCAATGTAGGCCGGGTTTGGTTCCTGTCTGGTGTCATGTGTGGATTGAGTTTGCTGTTGGTTCTCACCTTGCTCCGAGGGTTTTTCTCTAGTTTTCTTCCTCCACAAAAACTAACATCTCCAAATTCCAGTTTGACCATGATAGAGGTCCTGCATAAATACATGTAGGTCCTCTCTAAATATAGTCATTTATCACTTTAGCAAACAGAATGCCATTAAAACTATAAGGTTTTCATTTCTACATGTAGCACTTTTTAAACCATTTTATAGTCAAGACATTCTCATACAAACCTTGTATTTAATTGAATTGTAACAAAACCCCAAACCAATTCAATTCAACAAGGTGAACCATAATTATTGTGATAAAATACAGTCACATAAATTTAACAAGTAACCAATTAACCCTCCCTTCCCACCTTTCACCCAAACAGAAATATATTCACCAAGGAGTGTATATTCATATTCTCTGTATTGGACTGGAACTAGCTTACAGCTGAGGCTAATGCGGGGAGTCTTTTCAAGTGCTCATTACAGTAATCTCTTTTTATGATATTCCCCCATTCCCTCCATGGTTCATGGAGGGAATGGGGGAATTCATGTTCTTTAGTTGCTACAATTACATGGACAGCCCAAGAAAGGAAAACTGTCTGTTTACTCATTAGCAGAGTACAGAAAGAAAGTTTTCTATGATAAGTGCCTTCCACTAAATGCCATTGAAGATCAAAGAGATGAGAAACCACTTGAAGTCCAACGCAACAAAGACCCCCAAGAAGTTCAAAGAGTTGAAAGTGACTATTCGTTATTCCGGGGGAGGATTTCACACAATAGGCCACACATGCAGACCTCCTAAGAGACTTCAGAACTTTTTAATTATCCAAATCGAGCTCTGAATTTGTACTTGCTTGGTCAAATATGGCTCTGAGAAGTGACAATCTTTTGTTTGAAATGAAACAGTGTATTTGTTGTCTCTATTAGGCTAGTGCAACTCACATTCATCTTCCATCATACCGGCTCTAAAAAATTTACAATTGCTGCCTTAAAACAGGTTGGGTCTCACAAGGTCAAACTCTCCAGAGGGTTTGAAGCCTCATCACCCGCATTTGACAGGTAAATGAGTCATCATTACAAGGAAAGTCATAACCTGTCTTACGAAAGGGTGTTCATGTGCAAAAAGAACTTTCTCAGTTGTTGTCTACAGGTCTCATGCGCTGATTAATTTAAGATTGTAGTCAATTACTTGAATATTCCATTTCCTGGCATACTTAACTTTAGGAAACATTAGTTTCTTTTCGTATTAACGCTATTAACGATTTTTTGAGCATGTATTAAATAATGAGACAGTAACATAACCAATGAAGTTTGCATTGAGTTAGTTATAATCAGCTTAATGTGCCCCACTGGTATGAATGTAAATCTTAACTTCGATGCTACTTCTGTGATTGAATTTTTGAAAGAAAATTTATAGTGAGTTTGTGACATCATCTTAGCAATCTTACGGGGAGACTCTGCTGATAAACCGCTATTACAATTATTTCTAATTCCTAAATGTCTCTGACACTCTCACTGCCACTGCCACTGCCCTCTCCCCTGACCCTACCCCAACCCCTGTCCTTGCCCATGTCCTTGCCCCTGCCACTGCGACTTCCACCTCACCACCACCACGACTACTACCACTACTGCTACCACTACTGCTACCATTAGAGCTTATACTACCATTGCCGGTGTCAGTGTTCCATCCACTCTCTTCCTTTGTAATAAGGGGCTGTTCGTTTCTTTGTTATGTTTTTAGACATTTCGCCAGCCTGAGGAATCTGTATGGACAACAGTTACTTGTTAACTTGCTTGGTACAAAGGAAGGTGAAAACACTCTAAGTATTGCATTTCAGGTGAGATGCATTTAATCTGCTAGTTTAGATGATCTTAATAATAATAATAATAATAATAATAATAATACTTTTATTACTTGTATAACGCAAAATTCATTAAAATATATAATATAATGCGTTTTACAAACACTCTAACTTATAAAAATCGTATCTATATGTAAAACTAAGAAATCTTAAACAAGATGATGATCTTTAAGTTACAACTTGATCTAAATTAGTAGAAGTCATGGCTTGACATCAACTTGAGGCTTGGTGATAATAGTTATTGCTCCTCCAAAATGTTTCTCCGTTCCTAATTGCCCTAATCCCTCTGTTTCATAAATGCTTCATAAAGTTGGAAGAGGTACATCATTCGTTGTACTAAGTCCTGTATTATCGGACAACTGATGTCAACCGTCCAAAATGCTAATATTGGATGAGTGACATTACAACAGAAAAGGAGCACTTTGGCAGTGCAGAACTAGAGTATGTGAAAATTGTTAGAACTTTTCAAAAACTTAGTGAGCACCTGACGAAACAGCCGTTTTTAAGCGGTGCTTAAAAAGATAGCAAGAATAATGATAACGATGAACTTAAATTTATTTAAATAAGGTCTTGGTAAATGTTCTCTGCTGATAACTCTTAACTCGCCCATGATTGTTTTTGTGAGATGTCAGTTTATAATCAAGAGGATTCGTTAGATGTAGTTTATAGCTTGTGCTACCTTGATAACTTGATGGTTGATACGTCAGTCGATGTTGGATATTTTCAGGATCAGCTGAAAGACTCAATTCATGGAAGTGAGACTCGCATGATTTGTTTTGATTATCATCAAAATTGTCGAGGAGGAAAGTTGGATAAGCTGACAGTGCTCAAGGATAAGGCTCGACCGTCTTTAAATGAGTTTGGATTGTTCTTTGCCAAAGGAGACCAGATTGTAAAGTAGGTTGCTATTTTTCTGTGAGTAATTTTTGTGACCCAGTTTTGCCGACCTGTGTAGAGCAGTCATTGGGAGAG
This sequence comes from Orbicella franksi, assembly GCF_964199315.1. Taxonomy (NCBI): domain Eukaryota; kingdom Metazoa; phylum Cnidaria; class Anthozoa; order Scleractinia; family Merulinidae; genus Orbicella; species Orbicella franksi. The sequence continues at coordinate 30,943,243 of NC_138154.1, forward strand.
CCCTCTATTAAACAGGTTTGTTTGATTATTTTTTTTAACAGAAATCAAAAAGGAGCTGTTCGTACAAACTGTATTGACTGTATAGATCGCACTAACAGCGTTCAGAGTTACTTAGGGCTTGAGGTATGCTGATGGTGAAGATGTTAGTCCTTTTTACCCGTACGGTGGTCGTATTGAAGTGTTAATTTAAAGAATATTATAGGATTCCTAGAGGAAAAGATTCGACGGCTTGCTTAACAGGACATGGCAAGGAAGCAGTTGTTGCCATGCACCGGATCGTTCCCTTTATACTATTGTTCGCTGTTTTATTGTCGTCCTTAAAAAACAAAGAGTTATGCATAAAGAGGGCGAATGTCCAGAACGTCGAGAAATTCCCAAACTATTAAAACTGAATGTTTCATCTAGCGACTGGGAGAACTGGTGCATGCGCAGTGAATGAAAAACCAACTGACCGAAAGAAGTTCTTGTTGACTTAGTTTTGTTCAATGTTATATTTTTGAAGACTGAAAAAATGCCTCTTATCGAGTGTTACGTACAAAATCTTGGTGCTAAAACACGCATCGAAAGATCGAAAATTCAAGCCTTGTACGCAAATTAATGAATTTGTCTCGTGAAAAAAAAAACCGCTTACAAGAGTACTTCAAGCAAAACTGTGAACTAAAGAATTCAAAAACAGTAAAATAATATTTAAAGGCGTTCTTTCGTTAAAGTAATAGTCTGGAAATTGCACGGAAGTCATTTTCTCGACCTGTCAATTTTAAAGACACCAAGTGAATAGCTGCGGAGAAAGATGTAAAGACATTATCGATCATCCACTAATTAAGTAGCTGTGAAAATAGAGCCTGAAAAAAAACTCCAGGCTTGAACGGGGTTCGAACCCATGACGTCTGCGAATATCGGTGTCAAGTGAGCTATCAAGCCAGCTGAGAGCTGACCACGCTGTGGGTGATCTGTGTTGAATTGTAATTCCTCTGTAGCAATTATACAGATTTGACTGTCAGATTTAATTTCCAGATAAAAGGACTTTGTGTTTGTCTCCTCAACTTTTTTGGATCGCAAAGTGGCAAAAAAGTATAAAAATTTCGAAATATCCAAAACCCAGGAAAACGTGTGACTATGATGAATTGCTCTGAGTTGCCACGCAAGTCAGCTGGTGTTTTGGGTTAATGAATGCCCTACTTTTGGCTGGATTTTCTCACTTTTCTCAAAAACAAAGAATGGTATCTCGGAGAACTTTTTGGTTGTCTCGGGCAACTAGGAGCGACTACTAATTAGTAGTGAAATGAACTTTATCTTGCTCTGCTTGTCAGATCAAGTGAAGGCGCAACTAAAACAAACCGGCCATGAGTACCAAACCTGCTGTGAAATGCAAAGAAAGCATTTCATCTTTTATCAGAAAGGACGTCCTATTATATTACAATGAATTTGAACAAGTCCACTGAGGGGAAAAGCAAAAACTTGGACATGAGTACATTAAACTTCATGTCCCGTTGCAAGCTGAAACGTCCAAACCATTCGTACCTACAGCGACTAACTATTCGAAATCTTTTGCCCTTTGGCAATTCCATCATTTGCTTTAAATTAATTTATCCAATTAACTAATACTTACATATTTCCATATTTTTGATAAGGTCAATTTAAGGTAATAATTTATTAATTGCTAAGACTTTCAAGCCCTACATGAAGTGAAAATCATCTGGCCGCAAGGAATCTAGGTCCAACAAGTGAAGCAACTGGCCATTCGATTACTGTGAATAAACAACCGTGGTACATGTGTCAATAGTAATGACGTTTCGAGCGTTGGTCCTTTGTCAGAGCGAAGTGAAGGAATGTGGGTTGTGTCTTCGGAAGCTATCTCCCAGTCTGCAAGTCAGCAGTATACTTAAGACATTTTATTCTTTGCCTTTTACCTAAGTATAGCTACAATTATAAATTCTTCTCGTTGGATGCAGATTGTTACTGATAAAACACAGAGATAGTCTAAGGGATGGCTGTGAGGCATCAGCGCATATATGAAGTGTTATCATGGGATGCATTTCTTCATTTTCATTGGCCGAGGGTATACCACGTGACCTGCAAATAACTGCCTACAAATAATGGTCGCTCATGCATAATACCGTCTAAATGTGTTTGGATGCACTTATGTGAAAACTGATAGATTGCAAGGAAAAAACACTTAGTGATTAGAATGATAAAACAATTATTGAACTCGGTTATTGCAAAATATCGTGATTTGTCAGTGTCTTGCAGATCAATTATTTGCCGAAACCGTTGACAAATCACGATATTTGCTCGCCACTGCTCAACCTCATCCAGTAGTTGAAAATTGCCGGCTGCTTGTTTCACTGTTTAATGCAGGCAGTAAAGAGTTTTTCATGTTATTGTAGCTCATTACCTGCAGTGAAGTGGTGACCTTAATGTGTTTCTATGCAGATGCTGTCGCAGCAAGTTGAATGTCTCGGTTTGTCCAGCAAACAAGGATTGCTGTCCAGATTTCAGGAAGCTTTCCGTACCATGTGGACACAAAATGGCGACCATATCAGCCGTATGTACCTAGGTACTGGAGCTCTAGATGGAAGGGCCAAGGTACTGTTCCAACCTTTTTGTCTATCCACTCAGCATCAAATGGGGCAGAATACCGAGAATTAAAAACAAGGGAACCTCTCCACAGTGTCCACCCTGGGGACAGATGAAAGTGGCCTTTGTAGAGAGGTGGCCGTTATAGGGAGGTAGGGGTGTAATATGACACCTGTTTTTTTTCGGGGATGCAACAATTTTTGTCAAAAAAATGCTTATTTTAGCATACGTAAATTAAAAAGGATCCATACAACAGAAGCGAAACAGAAACAGCCACCAACGTCGCACGGTACACATCAGGTTTGGTGACCTTTGACAATAAAAATGGGGTTTTTGTATATACCATTCGTCATTTGTTAATTGACTGGCCGTTGCCGAGAGGTTATTTTGGCAGTTGTGACGAGTTTTAGTAACCGTTTACCATTAATTAGGAGAGGTGGCTGTTGTAGAGAGATTAAAATAAGAGTGAATGTATGGACTGTTCGCCTGGACCAAAAAATTTGGCCACTGTATAGAGGTGGACATTGTAGTGGATGTTGCAGAGATGTTGCTAAGCAACTGGTGGAATCTTGTAAGTCCTAGAAATTATTGCTTTCCTATACAAAGTTAGTAGATGTACAAGGCTAGTTACACTAGTTTATTTGTACCCACCTGCTGTGTGTATATGTCGCTGAAGGGCCTTGTTATAATGAAAGCCGGGCGAGTCAGTCTTTACAATAGGCATTTTAATACAACGGCACTTTTCTTCATTCTGATTTTACATCCACTAGTTTAGTGGCTATCGCACAACGTTTTGTGGTACACCAGTATACCCCAAATGACCATCATTCGTTGGCGCCGTTTTACTGTCCGACTTTTCTCGCAAACCCCAGTAAAGTATATATTTTCTGAAAGCTTAAGAATTGTAGATTACGAAGGTATATTCATTAAAATAATAAAAAAATTAAGGTTTTCTGAATTTAGCGCCCTATTTCCTGAAGTACAGAGGTTTAAGAATCAAGTTCATTTCCGGTCAGAGTTGAGCGGGAGGACGCGATCAACATTGCTATGTCTTCTTGACACCTTTCTCTTACTTGTTTGGTTTGTTTTTGGCATGTAGTTAAACTTTGGGAGTTGATAAAACGTGCATTCTCTTCACTAAAATAGTCATAACTTTTCAAAGAAGCCAAAAATAAAAATTTTCCGACATGCTTTCTTAGCGTGATTGTCGGGTAACGTTCTCTCCAAATTTCAGCGAAAAACATTGAAAACTCGCCGGAAGCGAACTCAAAATGTGCGCTTCACTCGCTGAAATTTTCGTTTCGAGATACGAAGGAAAATATACTTTGGGGCGTTCTTCCATTGTAATGAGATAATTACACAGAACGTGTGAAAATAATGATGCGTTGATCGATAAAGCGAAGGCTCGTTTTACTTAACAATAGAGCTCGCAAATGTTACCTTCCGCGGGAAATATCATTTGCAAGATCTGAATTCCAACTCTCGTGCGCCCAGGTTAGTAAGAAAATAATTTTCGCTTCCTTTTTTTTTTCGTTTGGTTTTTAAAGCGCCTTAGCTTATAGATTCTGTAGACAACGAAAGAGCGCACTCGTGAACAACGTGAATGAAACGGCCACGAGATACCGATTGAGCTGAGATGTTACTGTTACAGCTTCGAAAGACGAAAGCGCCAATGAAAATACTTAGAGAATGTCAAACGGGACTTCAACCATCGCGTGATAGAAATTTCGAGCTCATAATCTAATTGTTAAATAGAAACACGATTCTTAACCTATCAGCGCGCGTATTTTCTTTGGGCTATTTTCTAATAAGAAATGTTGATGTTCTCAGGTGATGAATAAACTTCGTGATGGCGCACGCTCGGTTCACAGAACCATTGTCAACAATTTCCTAGATGGAAGTAAGCAAGAAGCCATTGATATGCTGTTGCTAGGCAACACATTTGTGGGGGAGCTTGGTGAAAGGGCGCGTGCACTGCTGTATGCTTCTTTTCTACACTGTAAGTCTTTCAACTCTGTATCAACTGTCAAAATAAAACCAGATAACCATATATTAATGTCAGTTATAGAACTGACTTGCTTATGAAGACGATATTAACAATTGCAAAAATTCTGTCGGCAGGCTATCTCGATGTTTGGAAGGCTTTTCAGAAGAAACAAGATGTGTTTTATAGCTGGAACCTGTATGGTGTTACTAAGCCGTATGAATTTGTTTTCATTTCCGTAGCCTCTCCTATTATTTTAAGGGAGTTGTGTGACCGCCATCTTGAATACACCACATGGTCCAATATACGCATTTGTGTTGGTACGTGGAATGTAAATGGCGGCAAACACTTCCGGAGTATCGCTCACAAGCACCAAACAATGCATGATTGGCTTCTGGACTTTCACAAGACACTTCCGGACAGCGGCTATTCGGAGAACAATGAGGAGGACTTCCGGTTACCAACAGATGTATTTGCTATCGGCTTTGAGGAGTTAGTAGACTTAAATGCATCCAATATTATGTCAACAAGGTGAGTATTGATCTGTTCAGTATCCTTATTGGTGCAACTTCGTGTCGTGAAATGTTATACCTAAATGTTGGGGCTCAAAGTCAAAGTAGAAGCGTAAGGTCTGTAGTGTATTCACATGACGTCACGGCAACCGTGTTGGTGTCCCGAAACGACGAAACGGCGGTCATGTTGGAGGGTCTTAATGGGGTTGTGCCTTTTACTGCTAAAGGTTAATATTTTCTTTTACGGCCAACAGTTAATTTATTTTCCTGGTTAACAGAAGTCATTGAAATTTATTATTGTTGTTTTAAAACGTTAACAATTAGCCTCTACTGTTTCAAAAAAAGTTAAAATTTATTTTGCCTCGCGTAAAACATAGTTAAGTCTCGGGACCATTCAGGGATGGAAAGAGGTATTATTACAAGAATTGTAGACTAACCCTAACTCTAAAATAAGCGAAAAAAGAGAACAACGTTTCGATGTCATCTTGGTGCCAATATCAAGTGAAGAATGCAACGAAAAAGATAATTTATACTACAAGTAAAGGTGCGAAATAGAATAGATTAAGACTAAAAAAATATAATTGTTTGGTGTCAATGCAGTGAGGTGTTAGAAAGCCATAATGAGAGATATGTCTGTTCAATGGGATAATTTTTATAGTATTTCCAAATTTAATCTTATGAAAAAACAGTTAGCCACGAAAGTAAAAGTTTCCAGATCTGTTGTCAAGATTTGTTGTGTCTTGTCATGTGGCTTGGAAGCAATATTTACAGCCAATTTTTTTTTACGGTTAACATTTTTTAATTTGAAATAAATGACAACAATTTCAAAAATTAACAGACATGTTTCGGCAGAAACATCTGCCTTCATAGCTGTGTTACAATATGTGCGTAGAGCATAGAATATAAATACTGAAAAATGTTAATAACTGCAGTAGCGGGAAGAAGAGAAAAACATTTTTACAATAAAGAAAAGCGTGAGAATTACAATAACAAGTTTAAATTAACATGGTTGATTTGATGATTGAGAGAAGGGTTTTCCCACTGCATGTGCTGCATGAGCTGGAGCAGAATAGGCGATTTACATGATGGCGTCATTTGACTACAACTACCAGAATCCTTCACTTTTTCTGTTTCTTATGCTAATTAAGGCAATTGTTATTGAAACCCCACTGGGAATTCAAAATTTAAATAATAAAGAAAAAACGAAAGGAGTTCTGGTAGTTGTAGTCAAATGACGACAACGTGCAAATCTGCTATTCCCCAGGTGTATACCAATGTATGAGTGTTTATCCTACATGTTGGGTAGTTTCATAGCAAGCGTTACAGCCTGCAAATTAACAAATTAGCGTCAGTTTTTTGTGCGTCTGTCCTCTTATTCATGATAAATTGCGTCATAACATTGTTAAAAGGGAGCTTAAGCAACGACGACGACGACGCCGAGGACTACGCCTAGTAGAAAATGAATTTATATTTTACCAACCAAATTCGCGATTGTGTAGATCTGTTAGGTGCGCCAATGGTTCTAAAAACGTGCTTGGGCTAAATATGCAATGACATCGTTCAGTTCCAAATGGAAATACGAAATATTAGTCGTCGTCGTAAACGTTAAGTAGACGACGCAGAACTTGGTCATTTAACGTTGTTGTTTTACAGAGGACGGCAAAGAAATGTACAAAGATTTATAACGCACATGCACAGCTATTGTTTTTCTCATTAAACCTTTTGTTTAGTGACGTTCTCGTTGCCGTCGTCGTCGTGGTTTGCTTAAGCTCCCTAATGTGGCTGTGGAACCACGAGCCGCAGGCGAGTGGTTCCGCAGTAAACTTTGACAATGTTATGACGAAATTTATCATCAATAAGAGGACAGACACATAAAAAACTGACGTTAATTTGTTTTTTACAATAACAAGACCCCAAAATGGTCAAATGCCGGGATTAAATGAGGGGAAAAGACGCCGTAAACTTGCCGTAAACAAAGATAAGTGAATTTTATTCAAAATGACACGAACGTTGTCAATAGCTTTTCTCGCTTTTTGATTGGCTACTTAAAAAGTTGACAGTTTGAAAGTTGAACTTGAAAGTCTTGCATAAATTAAAATTTTATCCGTCTGTACTCTTATTGATGATAAAAATGAATCAATCAGCGCGCGAGAAATTAGACAGTTATTGTAAAAAGAAAATTTATGCACGACGCCTGAACGAAGCCCACAAGGGATAGGATGTTCCACACTTGATAGGGACCCAATTTTAAAGGAGGAGAAAACTAAGTTGATGTTTATATTTTTGCAATATCGTTTAACTAAACCCGTTATGCGATTTTTTTGTGACGGCTATGTATGGGAGCTTGAAATAGAAAGTTAATGCATCTTTGGGTTCATTTGATGCCACAACTTGACTTTGTTTGTTTGTAAGACAGTTATTTACAACTTCTTCAACCATGTACCCCTTCCAGGTGTTGTTACGGCCAAATGTGCAAAGTAGCTATGGTTTCCCCCTTTGCGCTCGTTCTTTCTTATCTCCATGGGTCACCATGAAGAGATTTGCTTAAAAAATATAAAGGCTCTAAGTTTTTTTCTGTCGCAGAAGTGTGGATACGTTTCATCTTTTGGTTGTTCCGATGAGGATTTTCCTATTGTCTTTACCCCTATGAAACGGCCACCCAAAATTTAATACACATAATTTCGCTTTGACTTAAGTTCTTTTTATAAAAAAACATCTTATAAACTAAGCAGTCAAATTTGTTTTGGCACTCCCGTTAGATCTTAAGTCTAAGATCTCCGTCTCTTGGGTCTCTCCCATGTTTCTCTCTGACGTGTTTCCCGATCGCAGACCGCTTACGTTCCTCAAAACGTTAATAAATAATAATAATAATAATAATAATACATAATATTATACTTAGAGCAACAGTACACGTTTAGTACAGTACAGTACAAGTTTAAGTTCCCGGCTCAAACACACGTTTATCATGATTGTCTTGACGTGATTCCACTAAGAAATCAAAGTACACCGACCCCCGTAAAGCGGCCACCTGCCATTTCCCCAAGGGTGGCCGTTTTTCGACTGTAGAGAAAATAATCTTATCGATATAGCTATAGGCTCGTCGAAAAATATTTATTTACCCAGGGACTCGACAAAATTGGAGACGGCTAGGCATTGGAGCCAACGGGGACATTTTTATACTATCTTATTATTTATTTTGCTGTGCAATAGTCCATTTACCACAATGGTCTCTAGTTTGCTTTAAGTGTAATGTTGCTCTAAGTATATTAAGTTATTGAAACATTGTGTGTAGAGATCTGCGTTAGGTGGAAGTTTTTGCGATCTCATTGACACTAATATCTACTTGCTTCCTCAAAATTCTAGTTCAAATCAACGAAAGGAATGGGGCGAAGAGCTGCGACGCATCATATCACGTGATCATGCCTATGTGCTAGTGACGTGCGAACAGCTTGTTGGTGTTTGTCTGTTTGTGTTTATCCGTTCTCATCTTGTTCCGTACATAAGGTAACTAAAAATTTATCCTTACAGTGTCAAGGCTTTTTGCGTAGACAGGTGTCGACAAAAGAGAAAATTATGGCTTTCTTTTGTGGTTTCTTTCAGGGACGTGGCTGTCCAATCCGTCAAAACCGGTCTTGGTGGTAGCGCTGGGAACAAAGGAGGTGTGGCTATACGTCTTCTTCTGCACGCCACCTCCATCTGCTTTGTTTGCTCGCATTTTGCTGCTGGTCAGTCAGGTGTAGCGGACAGAAATAGTGATTATCACGATATCTCGTCAAGGATAGCCTTTCCAATGGTATAATTTTAAACATTGTGGAGATGAACTATATATGACTATATGTTATATGTTAGTAGCGTATTAATTTATGGGGATGTTAGCTATTTGTCAACATGCGCACTCAATGCATGCTGCTTGGAAAGCGAAGTAATACAAGGTTGGCTTTACGGTTCGGGGTGGTTGACAGTTGTCAATTTCGCATGTCACGTTCAATCGGTAACTGCTGGAAGTATTTTTAACCGCTCAATAGGTTGGTTTTACCTAACCCGTGAAACAGAAAGTACTTGTTAGTGTGTAACATTGTCTGCTAATTAACAATTAGATTATGAGCTCGAGATTTCTATGCGGTGATAGTTGATGAGGCCGTAGGCCGAATCAACTATCGCCTCATCGAAATCGAGGGCGAATAATCTAATTGTTTTAGTAGAATTCTAACTGAAATTAACGCAAATAACGGTTTCCAATTATTTTTGTACGCATTATTGAACTTTACGCTTTAACAAAATCGCACGTATTGAATTGTCCTTGGTAATTTTTCAGGTGTTTACGCACGCGCACCCGTTAACTCAATAATTAAGCTCAAGAAACCGTAATTATCCTTCTTTTAGTCTTCTCAGGAATTTAACTATCCATTTACATCTAAACTTTCTGCCAAAAATTCGGAAAAACGATAAAAACGTCGCACTCTAATGGCTGATAGTATACGAGTAGCTCAGCCAATCAGATTGCAGCATTTACATTAGTATACTAGTAGAATTTTACTAATTAGTATTAGTGCATGGTATAGAAAAACAAAGACTAGAAAACAAAAGAATTACTAACTACAGGGGGATAGTCGCAACTAATACAAAGTTGTGGCGTGTACAATTCCACTATGTAATTCACGGGTTAAGTAAAACCACTCTAAAACTTGTCCATGCTGTAGCTATTAGTGGTCAACAGTTTTAGCTTAGCAAGTATCTACGAATGTCAACTTTTTATACTCAATATTTGAGGTGCTTAAATTTTCCAAGAGTTTGTAATAGGTGGTTTGCAGCTATTCCCGAGAGATTCAAATGACCATGACCCTGTCGGCCGTGTTGGATGACAAGAGCAATAAAGCTAATTATAATTACTTTGTTCATGGTCATCTAACATGGCGGTGATGACATCAGTTGCAAACGATCTCTTAGGAGAAGACCTTCGAGCAGCAATTTTGTAAACCATTTAATGCAACCTTTCGCAGGTGTTTCGGTTTAAGGACGGTGCTTACGAAATACAAACGTTTTTACGCCAGGGTAGGACCACGCGGAAAAAGTAGATCTCTACAAGGGCTATTGGAATCTACAAAGAAAAATTGGGGTAGCCACGCATTTTTTCGGGATAATTCCTGAATCCCCCAAAAATGCTGACATCAGCATTTTTCTGAAAAAAGAAGGAAAGGACATTTCTTCACAGATTTTCTTAGAATTCACCTTTTCATACAGAAAAGCAAACACATTTATAAAGATCTTAAAACTACATTGTAAATGGTAACATAAAAACCATTTTTGGTTTATTTTTAATAGCAAAGTCGTTGCAACAGCGCTTTTTGCGTCTCCGACAGCCTTCCTCTGGTTCAACTAAAATACAGTCTAAATACCTTTTGCTCACAACCAGAAACTAATCACGTGTTGAATAGGCTTGCCACTTCCATTTCATAACATAAAATGTAGGGGTAACCACACGTTTTGATGAGTTATTGATCTTTTTTTGTAAACTTTTACGGTGCCCGTTACAATTTTTTCCTGTCACCTCCCCAGTTAGTAAAGCATTTGCGTATCTCGCACTTATTTTGCGCGCGCACTACGCCATCTGCAGGTACATGTTGACAGTTGGATTTCAGTATAATTTTCCACAAATAACAGCTAGTTTTTCAGCTGGAAGACGTTAACAGTTAGTGGTTAGCGATATGCTGCAATTCTGTTTTAAGTGCAGGTTCTTTAAACTTGATTTGGTCACAGTAGAAAAGTTTTGCTTTCATTTTAGTCGTGTACCTGGTAGCGTAGTTGATTGCGTCCATGTCTACCCCAGCGCGCGCGTGCCACTTAAACCATGCCTTCCGTGATGCGCAGAACGTGTGCGCACAAACAAAAGTAGGCACCGTCCTTAATTATCTGCGACAGGGAACCGAACAGGATTTCTATGACATTATTTATAGTTTTCTTGAACTCATTGCACCTTTCAGGGCCGCAGGCTAATTTCACACGACTATGTATTCTGGTGTGGAGATTTCAACTACCGAGTTGATCTACCCATAGAGGAAGTGAAAGAACTGATAAAGAACAAACAATGGGAGGAACTCTTGAAAGAAGATCAGTTGATAAAAGAAAGGAACGAACACAAGGTACAGTGGGATGATTCGTTATGTTACAAACACAAGGTACAGTTGGAAGATTTGATATATTACAAACACAAGGTACAGTGGGAAGATTTGCTATGTTACGAGGTACAGTGGGAAGATTTGTTATGTTGTAAACACAATGTACAGTGGGAATATTTGTTATGTTACAAATACAAGGTACAGGAGACGGAAAGTGTAAGTCTAGGACTTGTCGGAATTGTTGGCCCAGTATTTCTTAGAGCGAGCATCTCTCTTTGTTTGTAACGAGTGGTAGCTCTTTTCTTTCAACAAGGTTTTCCGTGGCTTTATCGAGGGTAAAATAATGTTTCCTCCAACCTACAAATATGACTTGTTCTCTGACGATTATGATACAAGTGAGAAGATGCGTATCCCGGCCTGGACTGACCGTGTCCTCTGGAGACGGAGAAAGCCTCGGTACAAGGCAACCACCCTCGTCCGTAAGCACGTGTCTACACAGCACAACCAAGTGGAACAAGGAGATAAACCTTTACTCATCGGAGAGGGAGACGGGGATGATGATGATGATGGCGATGGTGATGATGATGAGGAAGAAGAAGACGACGACGATGACGATGAGGACGATGACCAAATTGAAAAGGAAGGTAAGTTAACTCGTGCTTGAAAAATCAGGGGGCAGTTGCCGCCATTTCACTGCATGTAAGTGATGAAAGTTGTTTTCTGAATTATTTTAAAAGGAGTCAAAGTAGTCGTAACCTTGTATAAATGAAGTTTTATTAGTGTTATTATGTTATTATATGCAGTATAAAACGTAGGAATGCAAAGGGTTTAAGGGTTATTATCATTATCATTATCATTATCATTACATTATCGTTATCATTATCATTATCGTTATCACTATCATTATCATTATTATTCGAACTTAACTAAAGTTTTGTTAATTTAGACGACAAGGCTGCTAATGCGCAGGGTGGAGGAATTCATTTCACACCTGGAAAAATTTTGTATTACGGGCGAGCAGAGCTAAAAACCTCAGATCACAGGTATTGCAAAAGAAACTGAAAAACGTTTACTTACAAACAAACACTGCACAAAGCAGTCGGCTCCTCAGGCAATCTCAAGTGTTATTGTGGTCTCCCTCTCGACCATTATATTGTTGGATCATCATGTAACTCTAGTGAACGCCCAAACAAGTCTAGTTACCAGAAGCTGAACACATCTCCATCGCCTTGGAAAGCCATAACACAAACATGTTTAACCATTTCAGTTCCAAACTCAAACTATTAGTTACCACAGCAGGTGTGATTAATTACTAATTTTCCTTTTTCACGAAAAGTATTTGTTTGTTTGACAAGTGAACTTTTATCTCCCTTTATACAATGTAGGCCAGTTGTAGCCCTGATAGAAATAGAAATACAGAAGGTGGACCGGGATAAACAGAGTCAGGTACATGACGATGTTATGAAAGCTATGGGACCCGCTGATCCCACAGTTGTAGTGACAAGTGATGATGTGGAAGATGGGGATGCCGGGATTGATGTATCAGACCTCCTTGGTGCCGTGGAGCCTTATGGGACTGTTGTATTAGTAAGGTAAGGAACATTACTACATTGAGACTTCTTGAAACAGTGAATACATGTTTCCAAGAGCGATTGTTCAAAGTTATTTTAAGTGTTATCTATGAAATATCAATGCTGCTAAAACAGTTTGTCTTCTTGCAGGGTGGTCGATGAAGAAATTCTTTTGACTATGGATGATGGTCGTAGCGCGCTAAAGGTCCTGGAGCTGGACGGAAAAGAGGTAATTATTGTGTTAAATATAAAACATAGTTGTAACTAAACTATAAATCAAACTGTTATTTATTTTTAATATGTATATACTCTGATTTTACCTTGTTAAGTAATTGTATAGTGGTGTAAGTTAATTTTACGTGTAGTAGGTCCACATCAGTTGGACCTGGTTGTCATTCTTTTAATACCTTACTTTTCAGACAAAGCTTGTATATGTGTCTGTATGTTATAACTAGTTTATAAATCATGTGTTGTTCGTTCTAAGCAATCAGAAAAAAAATGATGTAGTCTTTCAGGCCAATCAGATTCAAATTACAATTGGCTTGTTAGCTAACAAACGTTTTTTAATTCTTACAGGTATCGGGTAAAAAGGTTCAAGTTCACCTGAAATCTGAATCACTTTTGTCTAAAACTGACCTTACAGTTCAAAGCCTTGTCTCGCACGAGTCCTCGTTTGACTCTGAGGAATGTAAAAACAATTCGTTGACTCCAGTAAGGGGTCGGGCGCTCTCGGATTTGTTGTCCTCTTCAACAGGCCATCACTCTACCAAGCTGCCCGTTTTGGAGCCGATCAAGATTCAGTCAACCGAAATTCAGTCTGCCGAAGATGGCAGTTCGGATAGTGAACCGGAAGACAAAGGGAATTTTGAGTTGGCTTATGATAGCGGCGATGATAGCGAACCAGAGGCAGACCGCGAGATAAATAAAATTAGGGTCAAAGATGGAGGTAGGTGCATGAATCATACCAGAAACTGAAATAAAGTTAATTTCAATTTGGTTTGATAGTAACTGCAAAGGTTATATGCAGACAACTTGGCCAAGTTGTTGGAGCGCTGGGCTGAAGTTACCTAGAATTTTGTACATAACACTTCCGAATGCAAATTCTCGGCTACTTAAGCAACCGACCGGTCAGCCTCCCATATTTTTGCATTTTTTATAATTATTATATGGCTGTCTCACAAGGACTGGGAAATACCGAATTCACGAATTTGATTGGCTGAAATCGATATTGACCGCGGTCTAGATTTTCCCATCTAGACCGCCATCTACACCGGTTTCATTTTGCGTTGAAAAAGTAAACTAAAATACAAAAATGTTCACCGTTTTCTTTTATTTTCTTCTCAATCATTTATGGAAGTGCCAAAAAGCCTGGTGACAGAAAAAAAGGTAAAGCGGACGAGCATATTTCGGCAGATTTAAGTTAAGCTCATCTCCGTTTGCAAGCAAAATGTCAGCAAACCAGTTACATTAAACGCATTAAAGTTTTCTTCTTTGCCATATAATAAACATCCTATTAACCGAGGTAAGTCGATCTGTATGGGAGAATCTTGACCTCGGTCGTGTGTACAGACCTCACTGCGTTCGGTCTGTACTCACGACCTCGGTCAAGATTCTCCCATACAGATCGACTTACCTCGGTTAATAAGAGCTAAGTAATGAATCAAACACGAAAGACCGTGTTTGACCACATTTCCAAACACCGAGAAGAGAGTTAAAAATACGACGCGTAGCGAAGTATTTTTGACGAACTTCGAGGTGTTCGGAAATGAGGTCAAACCCTGTCTTGAGTGTTTGACCAAATTTCAATCAAAACTTAAATTAAGGAAAAAATGGAGAAAGAAATTCGTAAAATCTATGCTATTTAAGATCAGATATCCAAACACCGTCACGGTCGTGATTTCCTTTGTTTAAACGTGATGAATTATTAATGAGTTTGAGAACTTTATATCCAGTTTGCAATACAGTCCAACCTCTGGTGAGTGACAAGCAGAGAAAAAAAATTAGAATTTCCTTCCAGCGTTGTAGCTGATCGATGGATTAAAAAAAGGGCTCGTTTTCAATCTTTTAACTATGTATTAGATGTTTGGTTGATCCTAATGACTTTAAAGTAGTCATTTTCTCACTCCTGATAACCAGATGAAAGTTCTAAACAAGATGACAACCGAATGCTTCTCCCAAAACGACCACCACCTCCAAGACCAGCACCTGCGAGGTCTAAAGCTACAACTAAGGCTCCTCCACAAGTCAAAACGGTTGAACAGGTCACTATTGCTTCTGCACCAGTTGGGGATGGCCCATCTGTTGCACTTGGCGACCTGTGTGACTTTGATCCATTGGTGAAGGAAACTTCAAAGCATTCTGCAAAAGCCCGTAGACCCGCTCCACCTAAACGCCCAGCCCCTCCCAAAAGGCCAGTTGACGGACCAAAGGCGCCTTCTTCTGCGGTCCCACCTCAGGAGGGACATAAGCCCAAACCTAAAGTAGAGGTGATTCATGTTGCAACCAAGAAAGGAAAACAGGTATTGAAGGACTTGGTGCCAATATGGTTACTTTATTTTAGTGCTCGACAGTGAGTTTTCTATTTCAAGTATAAACGCATCACTATCGTGAAATTCCGAAAAATGGCTTATACAAAGACTTTATCTGGTGGGACAGTACTCCTCGAATCGGAAGGAATGATGCAGTTAAGAAATGGTTATGTTTATCTTTAGGAACGGTCTTGGGTTTGAAAATACTTTACGTCACATAAGGATAGTGCTTAACTTATATATGTAAAACACCAAAGTTCTGGCTCTCTAAGGATTGACTAGAAAAAAGTTTTAAAATTTTAAGTATCTGCTAAGAGTAATGTTACCCAGGCGCTTATTATGCGGGAAAGTTGGTGGTCAGTCGGAATAACACGTGACTGTCGCGAATGGTCAACGAGCTGCATCATGTTGCTTAACACAGTAATTCTGGGACCGAGAGTCCGAATGAGAAATGGGCTTCAAGAACACAGCACACACCCAGTGGCTCAAAAAACTCCATCGAAAACAAAAACATGAAATGGACTAAAATGTTAACGGTAACGGTTACCGGAATAATGGCCTAGGACAGTGGGCTTCTCGAATGGGCCCAAAATGTTGAGAAATTCAATTGCTATATCTATATAATATTATTTGTAAATATCCACTATTAGCCACCTCCAATGCAGGGAATAATTGTTAAATATAGATATCCCCACTGGCATTCACGGCTACAACCATGTTATTTTCAGTAATCTATACATTTTTAGATGTTGGGCGTGCATCGCCTCTCTGAACAAAAGAATTTCTCGAACTAGTAATAATCATAGATTAGCTGAGTGCGTTCGAGTCAATGTAGCAAAAAGCATGGGATACTGCCTGGATAATTTTATTGTCACACCACGTTCCTGGTTTGACATTTGCTTTGTGTAATTTTGGCAAGTATCATCCACCATACTCAGAACATGATGTTTTGGACTCAATTCCAGCCATGCGAATTTGGAAGTGCAAATCTGCCGTTTTATAGAGCTGATGTGAAACAGGCTTAAAAAAAGCAATCACTACTGCCGGTGCCACCAACATCTTTCACTCTTTCACTTAGGCAACCCCACGCTCCACTGACATCTCCAGGAAACAAACCTCCTTTTAAACAGTTATTGCAATAATTACTAGAATGCATCTAATATTTGCTTGGAATCTATCACTGAGCTACATAGATTTCCGGAATAAATATTACACTTGAAGCCCAATTTATTTTTGTTGATTTTCACGAGGAACACATATTTTGAATAATAGTGTTCACTTCTACACCGAAAGGGCACTTTATTGTAATTCTTACACAAATTCATGATAAATGAGTTGTTTGGCACGCTGTTCATATACTGGTATGCTAAATTAGCACACACACAAGATAAGGTTTCAAGTCGACATCGCTTATTTAAAGTTGAATAAAGGAAAAGTGAAAATATTGAAAAAATATCAACAAAAAGAACTCAACCTGATGCGTAAAACTGATAAGAAAACAAGAAATTATATTACTTCCTTGCCACGCGACAAAATGCCCAACAGAAGCCGAGAAAATTGAATAGGGGAAATGAATGAATTATTGACTTCGGAGGACAAAATTGAACAATTTCCATTCTTCCGATAATGCCAATACATACATTATATATATATCTATAATGGCCAACATTTGAGAAAACAACGGAAAATAAAAGCGAAAGACACAAGTAAGACCAATTTGAAAACAAGAAATGAAATATGAAGGTGAATTAATCAACATTACCGAGTTTAAAATTCACCTTCTTTATTAACTTATCACTACTCACGATGAATTCGATAACGTTGATCCTAGCAGTATGCAGGACACCTATCATATATGAACTCAGTTAAATGACCTTGCTCTCCATGAGTCCTCGTAGCTCAGTGGATAGAGCGGCCGCCCGGTGTTCGGGAGGTCATGGGTTCGATTCCTGTCGGGGATTCAGAATTTTTCTTTGTCCCACGAAACCGAATAAACTAAACAAACAAGCCGCGTGGAGGTCGCCGTAAATTAAATATGCAGAAATCCAGCGTGGAAGTTTCCGTTCACTTTTAAAACCTAAATTCCTAAATACACGGAACCAAATGAAAAGAAATGCAAAAGGAAGTTCAATAACAGTAAATTTTTATTTACGCGGAGGCGAAGAAACCTATGTAAAAGCAAAGCAATGTTCAAAATTTTCGCAAACGTGCTTCGCTGCATATCAGCATGTTCAAATTAATTCTTCACGCTAAAGCGAAAGCTTGAGTTTTTGCCGACGACTTCTCCGACGTTTGCAATCGGCCGTAGCGTTACCAGTCGTTCCAAAAAGTTGAATTCAACTTCGAGGTAATACCGTACGTTACTATTTTTGTTTCCTAGGTGCGGGAAACTGCTTCAAATCCGCGATCGATATTCAAAACTTACTTGAAAGCGTTCAACCGATCGTCATGGTTTGAGGACTCTGTACTCGTTGATCTTCCATTCTTTGGCAACCTAGACATTGATTTGTATTTTTCCTTTCTATTTTAAATCTCAAAGCAGTAATTTCACGATGTTAGGAATGAAAACAAGACCTTTGAAGTTTGCAGATTTGGCCCGCAACGCGCCATTATTATATTACCTACCAGTTCCTGGCGGCCAAAAAAATTTCACATGAGATCGAGGCCATTTGTGCCACGATCGAGGGCATTTGTGCCAGCCAGCCAGCCAGCCAGCCAGCCAGTCGAACGCAAAAAAAGGCTTAAATCGCTGTTCTTCCGCCGCCATGTTGTTTGTACACCCAATGTCGTGCTCCTAAGGTGTCAATTAGCGGTATTTCTAGAAACAAACCTGACTAGTAGCCACTGACAACACGGTCTAGATATGAAGAGCACAGCCATATGGCAGCCATGTAAATTTAAATTAGAACCAAGAAATTCATCACGCGTTTTAAGAACTGTTTTTACGAATTTCCATCATTTATTTCATAGAAGAGCTCAGTCGAAACTTCATATAATGTTTTTTACTCCCCAAAAGTAACGGCCCCGAGAGTAGCGAGCCCCAAAGGCTACTAATTCAGTGATACAGCGCACGTTACTGTTATTGCTGTAGCGTGGACTCTCTCTCCCACCCTCGATTCATATTGTGTGTGATCTCTCTTGGCTCAAAACGGGCCTCGCAGCTGATAACTAACGCTGTTAATAAATGTTTTTGCAGGGCCCTGGGATAGGTGTTCCATTCAATGTCCAGCATGTAGCGCACATTGGCGCTGATAACGTCGAGGCTCTGCTGCTTGCTGCGAAAGATGATCCAAAATTGTTGCCGTCGTTTTTGCTTCCCGAGGGCCTTGGCGATGAAAAAGGGGACAGAAAGAAGTCAGTGGAAATAGACGACACGAAAGCAGGCGAGTTGATAAGTGACCTTTGAGTCCGTAACTTCATACAACAACAATGTATTGTCAAAGTGTATTGTTGCAAGCCCTTCTGTTCTTGCGCAACTTCGTTGAAGGAGCTCTAAGCTCTGTAACCTGCATGGATTCAGCAAAAGTAGCTTGAATTCATTTTGGTCTATAGTGCTAATTTTAATTCATTTGTTTCTTTTTGGCGATAAGGCGTCAAAGGAACGTCATTAAAAGACTTGAAGGAGACGTCACGTGGATCAGACGAATGTTCGGCTCCAGTTCTTTGTGGCTCTAACGGGAACGCTACAAATTCCGATGACCATGAAGCACCGCTCCCCAGAGTTGCATCCGTCTCTAAACCAACTCCCAAACCTAGACCTCGTTCATTAGTAGTGGAAATGGACTCTAACAAAGAGGCTAAGGTTCCAGGAACAGCAGAGAGGCCAGTTGCACCTCCACGGTCAAAATTCAAATCTTCGAAAGGGGATATTGAGGCCGGGTCTCAAAAGGACCATACCACTAAAGCTCCTAAACGAGACGCCCCTAATAGAATGGACATGAATCTTCCGCTGCCTGTAAAACCGAAGCCTAGACCAGTTCGTAATGAACATCCAGGAGAACAGCGAGTTTCTCCCTCGTTTTCTGTTAACGAATCAGTTGCGGTGACTGAAGCGGCCGTTGAAGATATCACTTTAAATGCACGGGACATTGAAACTGGCCAGAAAGAAATCAAGGGCTCCGAAGTGGAGCCTTCAAAAGCAAAAGCCAAAAAGCCCGTGCCACCTCCCATACCCCGGAGAATCGACCTGGATTGATTGTTTATTCAGTCACGATTACAACTCTGTCAACAGAACCGTGGTGTTTATTTGCTCTGGGTTTCAGGAGACACGGTACAGTTGTTGGTATGGAATGTTATTGAGGATGGTCATTTTTGTATACTTATGTCAGAGATCCATTCAGTTTGTCTGCGTTTGTACTCTTGCTGAATACGTAAAAGGAACGTTCACCATCACAAATTGCCTGTTTCGGTTTGCATTCTCCACAATGGCAGAGTTGTTATGCTTGCCTTGCAGAGGAGGGCTGCAGGACCATTAATCATACGGCTCAATACTAGAGGTCGCGTTGCTTCTTCTGTGGAGGGTTCTGCCAAGGAGAAGATGATGTACGCAAACTTAAGAGAATCATCAAAACGCTTTTGTCACTGCCTGTTTTAAGCATTGCCTTTTTCGCCACTCAAACTTTCTTCTTCAAATTGCTTACTGCTATCTGGATGCAGCGACATGGTATAAATATCAGGTTTTTATTAGTTTCTTTTTGAAGCTAGTTATTAGTATATATAAACAGGCGATAAGCGAGTACAACTTGAAAGAAGTTTAAAATATCATTGGTGTAAATCCTTAACTGCTCGAGCTTTCGTACGATTACTCGTTAATTATATGACTGAGAGAATTACGAACGCGCGAGCGTTAATTTGCACTGCGGTGGAATGAAATTTAACAATAAATAGGTCCACTCCCAGTCAATCATAGTAAAGTAATTTCCTCAGTCAAATAACAATAATTAATTATTCTAATTATGTATGATTTCATAAAAATCACAAATTCTTGCCTTGCACCATATTGATATTTCATTGCACTAGGACAAACTCATTCACGCGGATTGTAAATCTTGCGTACGGTTTTCTCGGTGGAGTCGCTCCGAATCCCAAACATGTGTTTTACTTCTTGTCGCTGTGAAAATCCTGGGGTTTTGCTGGCGTATGTGGGTTATATATGTGCCGCGGGATAGGGATAGGGTATCATTTTTACACAAACGAAATAAAGTTGACCAGTTCACGCCATCTTTATTAGTTTTTGTTTTTCCCTTGAATAGGGTGTCATTTTTCGGGTGTTGGCCTTAAATAGGGTATCAATTATCATTTGGTTCTTGATTGAACAAGGTCAGGGTTTAAAGTAATGACAGTTTGCTTTTGGGAGTTGGACATTCCTTCCTTTACGAAGGACTCATCTACGCATTTAATGAAGAGTTCACAGATAAGGTCCCAACAGTTTTTGTAGACCAAAACTGGAATTCTATCATTTCCTGGAAACTTGTTGTGGTGAAAAGTTTCTAAAATCTTTTTGCATTCTCCCATGGTAATTTGGCCTTCACTCGTCTTCACATAATTACGGTACATTTTAAATCGTTTAGAAGGGACTTGATAGAATCCACGTCTGCCGCTTTCTTTTTGTGCAAGTTGTAATGATATGTTTTTAACATTATTTCTCTTTCTAAGTCCAAAAAGTACTTAGTGCTTCTTTCTCCGTGCTTATGCTAGCAAGCTCTTGCACGTACAATAATTCGATTTGTTTTCTTTTCATAAAATAATTTCATTTTCTTTGATTTCGTTTAAGGTGGCCGAACACAGTTTTCAAGTGCCTATGCCTAATTCACCATTACTTTTAAACTGTTTGTTTTGGCACACATTTTTTGCGAGAGTCAAGGTTAACCACAGAAGGATTTATTCTCGCATTTTGGCTAAGGTGTGTGCTGTTGCCATGGCAACGGGGCTGGTTAAAAACAAGGCTTAAAAGGTTTTTGTTTATTTAAAAAAATCAGTCGTTAGATTTTTTTCATCATTTGCCCACTACTAACTGACATTAAATCCCTTCTGTCAACACTGTTCTAATAAAATTTTGACATTGACGATTTTCGTAATTCGCCGGAAATCGTTTTCACTGCATATTTTGTATTATTAAAAATTCCCTATGCCAAGATTTTTTGTGATAGATCATTCACGCGGTTTCTGAACTGCCAAATTTCTTGAAATTCTAACGACTGGATCGTTAGAAATCGGCACGTTTCTGCAAAAGCAATCGGTCTCAATTTTTTGAGCAACTGCGCATGCCTTGCGTTTAACTGGGCTCTTTCGGTAACAATCTCGTTCCCAGAGCCCACGTGTCTTTTGGTCAGAGCCAAGACACGGAGCTCTCAGTGGAACAATCAATTTCCAGACTCCAAGATTTTAGGAGTTACGGTTTCACGGCGCATGCGGCCTTGGTTTACAACATGGCAATCTCGTTCCTAGAGCGCACGTGTCTTTTGGTTGACGCTGACCAAAAGACACGTGGGCTCTAAGAACAAGATTGTTTCGGTAACAAAGAAAAAGCTGAGAATTGCTGGGTTCTTTGCATCGTTACCTTTTCTAATATATCTTTGTAATAGAAGACTAAAGCCATCAATAAACTGCGTTCAAATATAGAGAAAAAGAGTACAGATAGTGCGGGTGTTGAGTAAATAAAATGATCGCTGGATCGCTCTATTGACGGCATATTTGTTTTTTCCAATCCTTGTGCGCGCGCTGAATTGCATCAGAAAAACCGCACGCGAAAACTGTGTTCGGCCACCTTAAACGAGATCTGTTGAAATAATTTGGATCATTTTCGAAACGCCTGGTAGCTTCCTCGTATTCTTGTTGAATCGTCTTTTCTTAATCATTTCTCTGTTTAGCTTTTTCTTTAGAGCATCATGATTTTAACCCACTTCGGCTCGATTTCCCGGAACTTGGGGATATTTTCCAGTCCCTGGGACCCTAAACTAACTTCTGATAGCCTTGGTTTGCAGTGAAATGCACACAGCAAAACTTTTTGAACGTTGACTTTCGAGCCTCTGGACCGAAATATAGCCCCACTTTACTTTAAGACTAATTTAGTAGCCGAGACCGCCTTACGCGCATCGCGATTTTTACCAATTTTGGCTCGACTTCCCGGAACTTAAGATATATTCTCCAGTCCTGGGGACTCTAAACTAACTACTGATTGCCTTGGTTTGCAGTGAAATGGACACAGGAAACTTTTTGAACGCTCACTTTTGAGCTTCTGGGCTAAAATATAGCCCTACTTCACTTTAAGACTGAAAGAGTAGCCAAGACGACCTTCTGCGCATCGTGATTTTGACCAACCTCGGCTCGATTTCCCGGAACTTGAGGGATATTTTCCAGTCCCGGGGACTCTAAACTTACTCCTGACGGCCTTGGTTTGCAGTGAAATGGACACAGGAAAACTTTTTGAAAGCTCGCTTTTGAGCTTCTGGGCCGAAATATAGCCCCACTTCACTTCAAGACTAAAAGAGTAGCCGAGACGACCTTGCGCTATCGTGAGTTTGACCAACTTTGGCTCGATTTTCCTGAACTTGGGGGATATTCTCCAGTCCCGGGGACTCTAAACTAACTTCTGATAGCCTTGGTTTGCAGTGAAATGGACACAGCAAAACTTTTTGAACGTTGACTTTCGAGCCTCTGGGCCGAAATATAGCCCCACTTCACTTTAAGACTGAAAGAGTAGCCGAGACTGCCTTACGCGCATCGTGATTTTGACCAACTTCGGCTCGATTTTCCGGAATTGGGTTATATTTTCCAGTCCCGGGGACTCTAAACTAACTCCTGATGGGCTTGCTTTGCAGTGAAATGGACACAGTAAAACTTTTTGAATACTCACTTTCATGCTTCTGGGCCGAAATATAGCCCCACTTCCCTTTAAGACTAAAAGAGTGGCAGAGACCGCCTTACGCGCATCGTGATTTTGACCCACTTCGGCTCGATTTCCCGGAACTTGGGGGATATTTTCCAGTCCCTGGGACTCTAAACTAACTTCTGATAGCCTTGGTTTGCAGTGAAATGGACACAGCAAAACTTTTTGAATACTGACTTTCGAGCCTCTGGGCCGAAATATAGCCCCACTTCACTTTAAGACTGAAAGAGTAGCCGAGACGACCTTGGGCGCATCGTGATTTTGAGCAACTTTGGCTCGATTTCCCGGAACTTGGGGGATATTTTCCAGTCCCGGAGACTCTAAACTAACTCCTGATGCCTTGGTTTGGAGTGAAATGGACACAGCAAAACTTTTTGAACGCTCACTTTTGAGCTTCTGGGCTAAAATATAGCCCCACTTCACTTTAAGACTGAAAGAGTAGCCGAGACGACCTTACGCGCATCCTGCTTTTGACCAACCTCGGCTCGATTTCCCGGAACTTGAGGGTTATTTTCCAGTCCCGGGAACTCTAAACTAACTCCTGATGGGCTTCCTTTGGAGTGAAATGGACACAGCAAAACTTTTTGAACGCTCACTTTTGAGCTTCTGGGCTAAAATATAGCCCCACTTCACTTTAAGACTGAAAGAGTAGCCGAGACTGCCTTACGCGCATCCTGATTTTGACCAACCTCGGCTCGATTGCCCGGAACTTGAGGGTTATTTTCCAGTCCCGGGAACTCTAAACTAACTCCTGATTTCCTTGGTTTTCAGTGAAATGGACACAGCAAAACTTATTGAACGCTCACGTTCGAGCTTCTGGGCCGAAATATAGCCCCACTTCACTTTAAGACTAAAAGAGTAGCCGAGACGACCTTGCGCGCATCGTGATTTTGACCCACTTCGGCTCGATTTCCCGGAACTTGGGGGATATTTTCCAGTTCCGGGGACTGTAAACTAACTCCTGACTGCCTTGGTTTGCAGTGAAATGGACACAGCAAAACTTATTGAACGCTTACTTTCGAGCTTCTGGGCCGAAAGATAGCCCAACTTCACTTTAGGACTGAAAGAGTAGCCGACACCGCCTTACGCGCATCGTGATTTTGACCATTTTCGGCTCGATTTGGCGGAACTTGGGAGATATTTTCCAGTGCGGGAGACTCTAAACTAAGTCCTGATTGCTTTGGTTTGCAGTGAAATGGAAATAGCAATGCTTTTTGAACGCTGAGTTTCGAGCTTCTGAGCCGAAATATAGCCCCACTTAACTTTAAGACCGAAAGAGTAGCCGAGACAGCCCTTCGCGCATGGTGATTTTGACCAACTTCGGATCGATATTCCGGAACTTGGGGGATATTTTCCAGTCCCAGGGACTCTAAACTAACTCCTGATTGTCTTGGTTTGCAGTGAAATGGACACAGCAAAACTTCGTGAACGCCGAGTTTCGAGTTTCTGGACCGAAATATAGCCCCACTTCTCTTTAAGACTGAAAGAGTAGCCGAGACCGCCTTACGCGCATCGTGATTTTGACCGACTTCGGCTCGATTTTCCGGAACTTGGGGTATATTTTCCAGTTTCGGGGACTCTAAACTAACTTCTGATGGCCTTGGTTTGCAGTGAAATGGACACAGCAAAACTTTTTGAACGCTCACTTTCATGTTTCTGGGCCGAATTATAGCCCCACTTCACTTTAAGACTGAAAGAGTAGCGGACCGCCTTACGCGCATCGTGATTTTGACCGACTTCGGCTCGATTTTCCGCAACTTGGGGGATATTTTCCAGTCCCGGTTACTCTAAACTAACTCCTGATAGATTTGGTTTGTAGTGAAATGGACACAGCAAAACTTTTTGAACCCTCTTTTTGGAGCTTCTGGGTCGAAATATAGCCACACTTCACTTTAAGACTGAAAGAGTGGCCGAGACCGCCTTACGCGCACCGTGATTTTGAACAACTTTGGCTCGATTTGTTGGAACTTGGGGGATATTTTCCAGTCCCCGGGACTCTAAATTAACTCCTTATGGCCTTAGTTTTCAGTGAAATGGAAAAGTCAAAAGAAGCGCACGCTCGACGTTGAACTTTTAGGCCGAAATATCGCGCCATTTCATTTTAAGACTGAAAGAGTAGCCGAGAGCGCTTTACGCGCATCGTGATTTTGAGCAAATT
>NC_138154.1:30973776-31122776 GCF_964199315.1 Orbicella franksi
AGTTTAGCCCCACTTCATTTTAAGATTGAAAGAGTAGCCGAGGCCGCCTTACGCGCATCGTAATTTTGACTAACTTAAGCTCGATTTTCGGAAACTTGGGGGATATTTTCCAGTTCCGGGGACTCTAAACTAACCCCTGATGGCCTTGCTTTGCAGTGAAATGGACACAGGAAAACTTTTTTAACGCTCTTGTGCGAGCTTCTGGGCCAAAATATAGCCACACTTCACTTTAAGACTGAAAGAGTAGCCGAGACCGCCTTATGCGAATCGTGATTTTGCCAAACTACGCCTCGATTTCCCGGAACTTGGGGGATATTAGGGACTTTAAGCAAAGGCAACGCGGACGGTGACGGGAACGCCATAAGATCAGGGAAAAGCCAAAAGGTCCACTGCGCATGACTGGCGGGAAACAAGTTAACGTTCTGCGTTCGGGCCCGACGTGAGTGAAGCTCATTTCTCGTTGTCTGAAAACGTGAGTTTTCGCTTTCGTTTCCTCTGCTGTGTCAACGCTAAATAACCCGTGTTACTTATTTCGAGGAACTTTAATGCTTGTTTTCTCTTGTTATGTGAGATATTTCATTTTAAAGAAACGTCGGGAAATCTGAAGCGAACTCAAGCCAGTCGGCGAGCATGTGAGTACCGTGAAATATCTTTTTGAAAGCTAATGTAAATAAAGACAACTTACATGAATTTCAATCGAAATTTTTCCTTTCGAGAAGTACTCAAATGTCAAATGGCTCATGATGGTGAAATTCTAACACATTTAAAAGGGTAGACACCATTAAAACTTGCGTAGCTGTTTCCATTTTCAGTCGTAAGATCAGTGGTTTACTTAGATCTTTATCAGTCAGCACACTGTTTTGTCGCGCCAGTCTGATTAAACATCTGCTGATAACAAGTTCGTTTACTTCATTGTACAACTCAGCGAGAAGGGGCAAGTTGCGTTTATGGAAGCGAAATTCAGACCGGCACTCGTCGTCTTCAAACCATCGAAGTTAAAACCAGGAAAGGAATCATAAGGTTGGTCGAGATCATTCGACCGGTTTAAATCGTACAAGAGTGGCAGTTCGTGATCGTTTAACACACCTTCACCGTGGATTATCAAGAGTTGATTGCGAACTTCTTTCAATAAAGTGATCCTAGTTCATCCTGATAAACAGAGGACGAATATCGATAATGTCAATAAGCTTTCAGTGCGGAAACCGCGGTTTCCGACGGTGCTGCTTAATGTTTGTGAACTCCCGCCACAACGGCGTTCTCTCCCCAGCCTTCTCACAGGTTTCGGCGTCCCCGTCGAAGTCCTCGTTCCCGCTGCTTAAAGTCCCTATTTTCCAGACCCGGGAACTTTAAACTAACTCCTGATTGCCTTGGTTTGCAGTAAAATGGAAACGGCAAAACTTTTTCAACGCTCACTTTAAAGCTTCTGGGCCAACACATAGCCCCACTTCACATTAAGACTTAAAGAGTAGCCGAGACCGTCTTAAGCGCATCGTGATTTTGACCAAGTTCGGCTCCATTTCCCGCAACTGGGGGGATATTTTCCAGTCCCGGGGACTCTAAACTAACTCCTGATTGCCTTGGTTGGCCGAGCAATGGACACAGGAAAACTTTTTGAACGCTCACTTTCGAGCTGCTGGGTCGAAATATAGCCCCACTTCACTTTAAAACTGAAAGAGTAGCCGAGACCGCCTTGCGTGCAACGTGATTTTGACCAACTTCCGCTTGATTTCCCGGAAGTTGGGGGATATTTTACAGTCCCGGGGACTCTAACGTATTTCCTCTTGGCCTTGGTTTGCAGTGAAATGGACACAGGAAAACTTTTTGAACGCTCACTTTCGAGCCTTTGGGCCGAAATATAGCCCATTTCATTTTAAGGCTGAAAGAGTAGACGAGACCGCTTTACGCGCATCGTGATTTTGAGCCTCTATGGCTCGATTTCCCGGAACTTAGGGGATAGTTTCCAGCTTTGGGAGCTCTAGACTAACTCCTGATTGCCTTAGTTTTCAGTGAAATCGACACAGATTAAATTAGCGCACGCTCGGTGCCGAGCTTCTAGGTCGAAATATAGCCCCACTTCATTTTAAGACTGAAAAAATAGACGAAACGGCCTTACGCGCATCGTGATTTTGAGCAACTTTGGGATATTTTTCAGTCCCAGGGACTGTAAACTAACTCCCGATCGCCTTGGTTTGCATTGAAATGGACAGAGCAAAATATTTTAAACGCTCACCTTCAAGCTTCTGAGCCGAATATAACCCCACTTCACTTTAAGCCTGAAAGACTAGCCGAGACCGTCTTACGCGCATCGTGATTTTGACCAACTTTGGCTTGATTTTCCGGAACTTGGGGGATATTTTGCAGTCCCGGGGACTCTAAACTAACTCCTGATTGCCTTGCTTTGCAGTGAAATGGACACAGCAAAACTTTTTGAATGCTCACTTTGGACCTTCTGGGCCGAAATATAACCCCACTTCACTTTAAGACTTAAAGAGTTGCCGAGACCGCTTTACGCGCATCGTGATTTTGAGCATCTTCGGCTTGATTTGCCGGGACTTGGGGGATATTTTCTAGTCCCGGGGACTTTAAACTAAGTCCTGATGACCTTGTTTTGCAGTGAAATTGAAACAGCAAAAGTTTTTGAAAGCAGAGTTTCGAGCTTCTGGGCCGAAATATAGCCCCACTTCACTTGAGGAGTGAAAGACGAGCCGAGTCCGCCTTACGCGCATCGTGATTTTGACCAACTTCGGCTCGATTGGCCGGACCTTAGAGAATATTTTCCAGTTCTGTGGACTCTAAACTAATTCCTGATGGCCTTGGTTTGCAATGAAATGGACACAGCAAAACTTTTTGAACGCTCATCTTCGAGCTTCTGCGCCAAAATATAGCCCAACTTCACTTGAAGACTGAAAGAATAGCCGAGACCGCCTTACAGACATTGTGATTTTGACGAAGTTCAGCTCGATTTCCCGTAACTTGGCGGATATTTTCCAGTCCGGGGGACTTTAAAATAACTCCTGATGGCCTTTGTTTGCAGTTAAAGGCAAGAAGCGTAACTTTTTAAACGGTCACTTTCGAGCTTCTGGGCTGAAATATAGCCCCACTTCACTTTAAGACTGCAACAATAGCCTACCCGCGTTTCGCGAATCGTGATTTTGACCAACTTCGGATCGATATCGCGGAACTTGGGGGATATTTTCCAGTCCTGGGGACCCTAAACTAACTCCTGATCACCTTGGTTTGAAGTGAACTTGACAAGGGAAAACTTTTTGAACACTCACTTTCGAGCTTCTGGGGCGAAATATAGCCCCACTTCACTTTAAGACTGAAAGATTAGCCAAGACCGTCTTACGCCCATGGTGATTTTGACAAACTTAGGCTAAATTTCCCGGAATTTGGGGGATATTTTCCACTTCCTGGCTCTGTATACTAACTCGTGATGGCCTTGGTTTGCAGTGAAATTGACACAGCAAAACTTTTTAAACACTCAGTTTCGAGCTTCTGGGGCGAAATATTGCCCCACTTCACTTTAAGACTGAAAGAGTAGCCGAGACTGCGTACGCGCGTCGTGATTTTGACCAACTTCGGCTAAATTTTCCGGAACTTGGGGGATATTTTCCATTCCCGGGGACTCTAAACTGACCCACGACGTCCTTGGTCTGCAGTAAACTGGACACAGCAAGGCTTTTTGAACGCTCATTTTCGAGCTTCTGGGACGAGATATAGCCCCACTTTACTTTAAGACTAAAAGAGTAGGCGAGCCCGCCTTACGCGCATCGTAATTTTGACCAACTTCGGCTCGGTTTCCCGGAACTTGGGGAATATTTTTTAGTCCCGCGGACTCTAAAGTAACTCCTGATGGCCTTGGTTCGCATTGAAATGGACACAGCAAAACGTTTTGAACGTTCACTTTCGAGCTTCTTGGCCCAAATGTAGCCCCACTTCACTTAAAGACTGAAAGAGCAAGCGAGAGCGCCTTACGCGCATCGTTTATTTTGACCAACTTCGGCTCGATTTCCCGCAACTTGGGGGATATTTTTTTAGTCCCGGGGACTCTAAACTAACTCCTGATTCGCTTGGTTTGCATTGAAATGGACATAGGAAAACATTTTGAACGCTCACCTTCGAGCTTCTGGGCCCAAATATAGCCCCACTTCACTTTAAGACTTTAAGAGTAGCCGAGACCGCCTTACGCGCATCGTGATTTTGACGAGCTTAGGCTCGATTTACCGGAACTTGGGGGATATTTTCAAATCCGGCGGACTCTAAACTAACACCTGATTGCCTTGCTTTGCAGTGAATTGGGCACAGCATAACTTTTTCAACGCTCACTTTCGACCTTCTTTGCCGAAATATAGCCACACTTCACTTTAAGACTGAAAGAGTAGCCGAGACCGCCTTACGCGCATCGTGATTTTGACCAACTTCGGATTGATTTCTAGGAACTTGGGGGTTATTTTCCAGTCCCGAGGACTCTAAACTAACCCCTGATCGCGTTGGTTTGTATTGAAATGGACAGAGGAAAACATTTTGAATGCTCACCTTCGAGCTTCTAGGCCGAAATATAGCCCCACTCTACTTTAAGATTGAAAGAGTAGCCGAGTCCGTCTTATGCGCATCGTGAGTTTGACAAACTTTGGCTCGATTTCCCGGAACTTAGGGGATATATTCAAGTCTCGGGGACTCTAAACTATCTCCTGATTGCCTTGGTTTGCAGTGAAATGGACAGAGCAATTTTTTTTGAACGCTCACTTTGGACCTTCTGGGCCGAAGTAGAGCCTCACTTCACTTTAAGACTCAACGAATAGCCGAGACGGCCTTACGCGTATCTTCATTTTGACAACCTTTGTCCCCATTTTCCCGCACTTACAGAATATTTTCCAGTCCCTGGCACTCTAACCTAACTTCTGCTCGCCTTTGTTTGCAGTGAAATTGGCACAGGAAGACCTTTTGAACGGTCACTTTCGAGCTTCTGGGCAGAAATGTAGCCCCACTTCACTTTAAGACTGAAAGATTAGCCGAGACCGCCTTACGTACATGGTGATTTTGACCAACTTCGGCTAAATTTCCCGGAATTTGGGGGATATTTTCCACTTCCTGGGTCTCTAAACCAATTCCTGATGGCTTTGGTTAGCAGTGAAATTGACACAGCAAAACCTTTTTAAACACTCACTTTAGTGCTTCTGGGCCGAAATATTGCCCCACTTCCATTTAAGACTTAAAGAGTAGCCGAGACCGCCTCACGGGCATGGTGATTTTAACCAACCTCGGCTCGATTGCCAGGAAGTTGGGGGATATTTTCTACTCCCGGAAACTCTAAATTAAGTCCTGATGGGCTTCGTTTGCAGTGAAATAGACAGAGTAAAACTTTTTAAACGCTCACTTTCAAGCTCTTGGGCAGCAATGTAGCCCCACTTCACTTCAAGACTGAAAGAGTAGCCGAGACCGCCTTACGCGCATCGTCATTTTGATCAACTTCGGCTCGATTTTCCCGAAATCGGGGGATATTTTCCAGTGCCGGAATCTCTAAACTAAACCCTGATGTCTTTATTTTTTGCTGAAATGGACACAGGTTAAAGAAGCGCAAGCTAGGTGTCGAGCTTCTAGGCCGAAATATAGCCCCACTTCCTTTTAAGACTAAAAGAGTAGCCGAGACCGCCTTACGCGAATGGTGATTTTTGAGCATCTTTGGCTGGATTTGCGGGGACTAGGGGGATATTTTTCAGTCCCGGGGACTCTAAACTAACTCCTGATTGCCGTATTATTAAGTGAAAAGGACAGAGGTAAACGAAGCGGACGCTAGGTGTGGAGCTTCTAGGCCGAAATATAGCCCCACTTTAATTTAAAACGGTAAGAGTACCATAAACTCTTACGCACATCGTGATTTTCAGCAACTTTGGTTGATTTGCCGGATTTTGGTTGATATTTTACAGTCCCGGGGACTCTAAACTAACTTCTGATGGCCTTAATTTTGACTAAAATGGACACAGATAAAAGGAGCGCTCGCTCGGTGTCGAGCTTCTAGGCCGAAATATAGCCCCACTTCACTTTAAGATGGAAAGAGTAGCAAAGAACGCCTTCCGCGCATCGTGATTTTCACCAACTTCGGCTCGATTTCCCGCAACTTCGAGGATATTTTCCAGTCCCGGGATTTCTAAACTAACTCCTCATTGTCGTGGTTTGCAGTGAAGGGGACTTAGCAGAACTCTTTCAACGCTCACTTGTGAGTTTCTGGAACAAAATATAGCCCAACTTTACTTTAAGACTGATAGAGTAGCCGAGACCAGCTTACGCGCATGGTGATTTTGACCAAATTTGGCTCAATTTCCCGGAACTTGGGGGATATATTCCAGTCCCGGAGACTCTAAACTAACTCCTGATGGCCTTGCTTTGCAGTGAAATGGACACAGGAAAACTTTTTGAATGCTTCCTTTCGAGGTTCTGGGCCGAAACATAGCCCCACTTCACTTTAAGAATGAAAGAGTAGCCGAGACCGCCTTACGCGCATCGTGATTTTGACCATCTTCGGCTTGATTTCGCGGGACTTGGGGGATATTTTCTAGTCCCGGGGATTCTAAACTAACTCCGGATGGCCTTGTTTTGCAGTGAAATTGAAACAGCCAAACTTTTTGAAAGCAAAGTTTGGAGCTTCTAGGCCGAAATATAGCCCCACTTCACTTGAAGAGTGAAAGATGAGCCGAGTCCGCCTTACGCGCATCGTCATTTTGACCAACTTCGGCTCGATTGGCCGGAAATTAGAGAGTATTTTCCAGTTCTGTGGACTCTAAACTTATTCCTGATGGCCTTGGTTTGCAGTGAAATGGACACAGCAAAACGTTTTGAACGCTTATCTTCGAGCTTCTGGCCTAAAATATAGCCCAACTGCACTTTAAGACTGAAAGAATAGCTGAGACCGCCTTGCGCGCATCGTGATTTTGACCAACTTCGGCTCGATTTCACGGAATTTGGGGGATATTTTCCAGTCCCGGAGACTCTAAACTAACTCCCGATCGTCTTGGTTTGCATTTAAATAGACACAGGGAAACTTTTTGAACGCTCACTTTCGAGCTTCTGGCCCGAAATATAGCCCACTTTACTTTAAGACTGAAAGAGTAGCCGAAACCGTCTTGCGCGAATCGTGATTTTGACCAACTTCGGGTCGATTTCCCGGAGCTTGGCGGATATATTCGAGTCCCACGAGCTCTAAATTAACTCCTTATGGCCTTGGTTTTCGGAGAAATGGACAGAGCAGAACTTTTTTTAACACTCACCTTCTAGCTTGTGGGCTTAAATAGAAGCCCACTTCACTTTAACCCTGAAATAGTAGCCGAGACCGCCTTACGCGCATCGTGATTTTGACCAAGTTCAGCTCGATTTCCGGGAACTTGGGGGATATTTTCCAGTCCGGGGGACTCTAAACTAACTCCTGATCGCCTTGCTTTGCATTGAAACTTACAGAGCAAAACGTTGTGAAGACTCACCTTCGAGCTTCTGGGCCAAAATATAGCCCCACTTCTTTTTAAGAGTAAGTGTAGCCGAGTCTGTCTTACGCAAATCGTGATTTCGACAAACTTCGGCTCGATTTCCCGGAACCTGGGGGATATATTCCAGTCCCGGGAACACTAAACTAACTCCTGATGGCCTTTGTTTGCAGTTAAATGCAGAAAGCGTAACTTTTTAAACGGTCACTTTCGAGCTTCTGGGCCGAAATATAGCCCCACTTCACTTTAAGACTGAAACAATAGCCGAGATCGCGTTTCGCGCATCGTGATTTTGACCAACTTCGGATCGATATCCTTGAACTTGGGGGATATTTTCCAGTCCCGGGGACTCTAAACTAACTCCTGATCGCCTTGCTTTGCATTGAAACTGACAGAGCAAAACGTTGTGAAGACTCACCTTCGAGCTTTTGGGCCGAAATATAGCCCCACTTCTTTTTAAGAGTAAGAGTAGCCGAGTCTCTCTTACACAAATCGTGATTTTGACTAACTTCGGCTCGATTTCCCGGAACCTGTGGGATATATTCCAGTCCCGGGAACACTAAACTAACTCCTGATGGCCTTGATTTCCAGTGAAATGGACACAGCAATTTTTTTTGAACCCTTACTTTGGAGCTTCCTGGCCGAAATAGAGCCCCACTTTATTTTAACACTAAACAAGTAGTCGAGACGGCCTTACGCGCTTATTTATTTTGCCAAACTTTGTCTTAATTTTTCGGCACTTATGGGATATTTTCCAGTCCCTGGGACTCTAAACTAACTCTTGATGGCTTTGCTTCGAAGTGAAATTGACACAGGAAAACTTTTTGAACGCTCACTTTCGAGCTTCTGCGGCGAAATATAGCCCCACTTCACTTTAAGACTGAAAGATTAGCCAAGATCGCCTTACGCCCTGGTGATTTTGACAAACTTGGGCTAAATTTCCCGGAATTTGGGGGATATTTTCCACTCCCTGGGTCTCTAAACTAACTCGTGATGGCCTTGGTTTGCAGTGAAATTGAGACAGCAAAACTTTTTAAACACTCAGTTTCGAGCTTCTGGGCCGAAATATTGCCCCACTTCACTTTAAGACTGAAAGGGTAGCCGAGACCGCCGTACGCGCGTCGTGATTTTGACCAACTTTGGCTAAATTTCCCGGAACTTGGGGGATATTTTCCATTCCCGGGGACTCCAAACTGGCCCCCGACGTCCTTGGTCTGCAGTAAAATGGACACAGCAAAACTTTTTGAACGCTCACTTTCGAGCTTCTGGGCCGAAATATAGCTCCACTTTACTTTAAGATTGAAAGAGTAGCCGAGACCGGCTTACGCGCATCGTAATTTTGACCAACTTCGGCTCGATTTCCCGGAACTTGGGGGATATTTTACAGTCCCGCGGACTCTAAAGTAACTCGTGATGACCTTGCTTTGGAGTGAAATGGACACAGCAAAGCTTTCTGAACGCTCACTTTCAAGCTTCTGGGCGGAAATATTGCCCCAGTTCACTTTAAGAATGAAAGAGTAGCCGAGACCGCCTTACGCTTATCGTGATTGTGACCAACTTTGGCTCGATTTCCCGGGAAATGGGGGATATTTTCCGGTACCGGAGACTCTAAAGTAACTCCTGATTGCCTTGGTTTGCATTGAAATGGAGAGAGCAAAACTTTTTGAACGCTCCCCTTCGAGCTTCGGAGCCGAAATATAGCCCCACTTCTGATCACTTTAAGACTGAAAGAGTAGCCGAGACCGTCTTACGCGCATCGTGGTTTTGACCAACTTCGGCTAGATTTCCCGAAACTTCGGGGATATATTCCAGTCCCAAGGACTCTAAAGTAATTGCTGATGGCCTTGGTTTGCAGTGAAATGGACACAGCCAATTTTTTTGAACGCATACTTTCGAAATTCTGGGGAGAAATATAGCCCCACTTCACTTTAAAACTGAAAGAGTAGCCGAGACCGCCTTAGGCGCATCGTGATTTTGACCAACTTCGGCTGGAGTTTCCGGAACTTAAGGGATATTTTTCAGTCCCAGGGACTCTAAACTAACTCACGATGGCCTTGCTTTTCAGTTAAATTGAGAGAGCAAAACTTTTTGAACGCTCACTTTCGAGCTTCTGGACCGAAATATAGCCCTACTTCACTTTAAGACTGAAAGAGTAGCCGAGACCGCCTTACGCTCATCTTGATTTTGACCCACTTCGTCTGGATTTCGCGGAACTTGGGGGATATTTTCCAGTTCCGGGGACTCTAAACTAACTCCTGATGGCTTTGGTTTGCAGTGAAATGGACACAGGATAACTTTTTGAAGGCTCACTTTCGAGCTTCTGGGCCGAAGCATAGCCCTACTTCACTTTAAGACTGAAAGAGTAGCTGAGATTGCCTTACGCGCATCGTGACTTTGGGTTACTTCGGCTCGATTTCCCGGGACTTGGGAAATAATTTCCAGTCCCGGGCACTCTAAACTAATTCCTGATGGCCTTGGTTTTCAGTGAAATGGACACAGCCAAACTTTTTGAACGTTCACTTTCGAGCTTCTGGGCCGAAATATAGCCCCACTTCACTTTAAGACTGAAAGAGTAGCCGAGACCGCCTTACGCGCATGGTAAATTTGTCCAACTTCGGCTTGATTTCTCGGGGTTTGGGGGATATTTTCCAGTCTCGGAAGCTCTAAACTACACTCCTGATTGCCTTGGTTTTCAGTGAAATGGACACAGGTAAAAGGAGCGCACGCTAGGTTTCCAGGTTGTAGGCCGAAATGTAGCCCCACTTTATTTTAAGACTGAAAGGGTAGACGAAACCGCCTTAAGAGCATCCAAATTTTTAGCCACTATGGCTCGATCTGCCAAAACTTGGGGGATATTTTCCAGTCCCGGGGACTCTAAGCTAACTCCTGATAACCTTAGTTTTCAGTAAAATAGTCACAGGTAACAGGAGCGCACGCTCCCTGTCGAGCTTCTAGGTCGAAATAAAGCCCCACTTCATTTTAAGACTGAAAGAGTAAACGAAACTGCCGTACGCTTATCGTAAGTTTAAGAAACTATGGCTCAATTTGCCGAAACTTGGAGGATAGTTTCCAGTCTCGAGGACTCTAAACTATCTCCTGATGGACTTAGTTCTTAGTGAAAAAGACACAGGCAAAAGGAGCGCACGCTCGGTGTCAAGCTTGTAGAACCGAAATATGGCCCCACTTCATTTTCAGAGTGAAAGAGTAGCCGAGACCGCCTTACTCGCATCTTGATTTTGAGCATCTTTGGCTCGATTTGCCGGAATTCGGGGAATATTTTCCAGTCCCGAGGACTCTATGCTAACTCATGATGAACTTAGTTTTCAGTGATATGTACACAGGCAAAAGGAGCGCACGCTCGGTGTCGAGCTTCTCGGCCGAAATATAGCGCCACTTCATTTTAAGACTGAAAGAGTAGCCGAGACCGCCTTACGCGCATCGTGATTTTGAGCAACTTTGGCTCGATCTGCCAGAATTTGGGAAATATTTTCCAGTCCCAAGGACTCTAAACTAACACCTGATCGCCTAGGATGTCAGTGAAATGGACACAGGTAAAATTAGCGCACGCCCGGTCTCGAGCTTCTAGGTCGAAATATAGCCCCCCTTAATTTTAAGACTGAAAGAGTAGCCGAGAGCGCCTTACGCGCATCGTGATTTTGGGCCACTTTTGCTCGATTTCCCGGAAGTTGGCGAATAATTTAAAGTCCCGGGGACGCTAAACTAACTCCCGATGACCTTGGTTTCCAATTTAATGAACACAGCAAAACATTCTGAACGCTCACCTTCGAGCTTCAGGGCCGAAATATAGCCCTACTTAAATTTAAGACTGAAAGAATAGCCGAGAGCCCGTTACGCGCATGGTGATTTTGATCAACTTCGGCGCGATTTCCTGGAACTTGGAGAATATTTTCCAGTCCCGGGGACTCTAAAGCAACTCCTGACGGCCTTGGTTTACAGTGAAAGGGAGAGAGCAAAACTTTTTGAACGCGCACTTTCGAGCTTCTTGGCGGAGCTATAGCCCAACTTCACTTTAAGACTGAAAGACTAACCGAGAGCGCCTTACGCGCATCGTGATTTTGGGCCACTTTTGCTCGATTTCCCGCAAGTTGCCGAACAATTTAAAGTCCCGGGGACGCTAAACTAACTCCCGATGACCTTGGTTTCCAATTTAATGAACACAGCAAAACATTCTGAACGCTCACCTTCGAGCTTCAGGGCCGAACTATAGCCCAACTTCACTTTAAGACTGAAAGACTAACCGAGAGCGCCTTACGCGTATCGTGACTTTGACCAACTTCGGCTCGATCTGCCGGATCTTGGGAAATATTTTCTAGTCCCAAGGGCTCTAAACTAACTCCTGATGGCCTTGCTTTGCAGTGAAATGGACACAGCAAAACTTTTCGAATGCGCACTTTCGAGCCTCTGGGCCGAAATATAGCGCAACTTCACTTTAAGACTGAAAGAGTAGCTGGGACCGCCTTGCGCGCATCGTGATTTTGACCAACTTGGGCTGGATTTCCCGGAACTGGGGGGATATTTTCTACTTCCGCGTACTCTAAACTAACGCCTGGTGGCCTTGGTTAGCAGTGAAATGGACACAGCAAAACTTTTTGAACGCTCACTTTCGAGCTTGTGGGCCGAAATACAGCCACACTTCACTTTAAGACTGAAACAGTAGCCGAGACCGCGTTACGCGCATCGTGATTTTGATCAACTTCTGCTGGATTTCCCGGAACTTGGGGAATATTTTCCAGTTCCGGGGACTCTAAACTAACTCCTGATGGCCATGGTTTGCAGTGAAATGTACACAGCACAAGTTTTTGAACGCAGACTTTCGAGGTTCTGGACCGAAATAGAGCCCCACTTCACTTGAAGACTGAAAGAGTAGCCGAGACCGACTTACGCGCATCCTGATTTTGAGCAACTTCGGCTCGATTTGCCGGAACTTAGGGGATATATTCCAGTTCTGAGGACTCTAAACTAATTCCTGATGGCCTTGGTTTGCAGTAAAATGGACACAGCAAAACTTTTTGAACGCTGAATTTCGAGCTTCTGGGCCCACTTTACTTTAACACTAAAAGGCTAGCCGAGACCGCCTTACGCGCATCGTGATTTTGACAAACTTCGGGTTGATTTCCAGGAACTTGGGGGACATTTTCCAGTCCCGGGGACTCTAAACTAACTCCTGCTTGTCTTGGTTTGGAGTGAAATGGAAACAGCAAAACTTTTTGAACGCTGACTTTGCAGCTTCTGGGCAAAAAAGTTTAGCCCCACTTCATTTTAAGATTGAAAGAGTAGCCGAGGCCGCCTTACGCGCATCGTAATTTTGACTAACTTAAGCTCGATTTTCGGAAACTTGGGGGATATTTTCCAGTTCCGTGGACTCTAAACTAACTCCTGATGGCCTCGCTTTGCAGAGAAATGGACACAGGAAAACTTTTTGAACGCTCTTGTGCGAGCTTCTGGGCCAAAATATAGCCACACTTCACTTTAAGACTGAAAGAGTAGCCGAGACCGCCTTATGCAAATCGTGATTTTGACAAACTACGCCTCGATTTCCCGGAACTTGGGAGATATTTTCCAGACCCGGCAACTTTAAACTAACTCCTGATTGCCTTGGTTTGCAGTAAAATGGAAACGGCAAAACTTTTTCAACGCTCACTTTAAAGCTTGTGGGCGAAAACATAGCCCCACTTCACTTTCAGACTTAAAGAGTAGCCGAGACCGTCTTAGGCGCATCGTGATTTTGACCAAGTTCAGCTCCATTTCCCGCAACTGGGGGGATATTTTCCAGTCCCGGGGACTCTAAACTAACTCCTGATTGCCTTGGTTGGCCGAGCAATGGACATAGGAAAACTTTTTGAACGCTCACTTTCGAGCTGCTGGGTCGAAATATAGCCCCACTTCACTTTAAAACTAAAAGAGTAGCCGAGACCGCCTTGCGTGCAACGTGATTTTGACCAACTTCCGCTTGATTTCCCGGAAGTTGGGGGATATTTTACAGTCCCGGGGACTCTATCGTATTTCCTCTTGGCCTTGGTTTGCAGTGAAATGGACACAGGAAAACTTTTTGAACGCTCACTTTCGAGCCTTTGGGCCGAAATATAGCTCATTTCATTTTAAGGCTGAAAGAGTAGACGAGACCGCCTTACGCGCATCGTGATTTTGAGCCTCTATGGCTCGATTTCCCGGAACTTGGGGGATAGTTTCCAGCTTTGAGAGCTCTAAACTAACTCCTGATTGCCTTAGTTTTCAGTGAAATCGACACAGATTAAATTAGCGCACGCTCGGTGCCGAGCTTCTAGGTCGAAATATAGCCCCACGTCATTTTAAGACTGAAAAAATAGACGAAACGGCCTTACGCGCATCGTGATTTTGAGCAACTTTGGCTCAATTTGCCGGAACTTGTGGGATATTTTTCAGTCCCAGGGACTGTAAAATAACTCCCGATCGCCTTGGTTTGCATTGAAATGGACAGAGCAAAACATTTTAAACGCTCACCTTCAAGCTTTTGAGCCGAATATAGCCCCACTTCACTTTAAGCCTGAAAGAGTAGCCGAGACCGTCTTACGCGCATGGTGATTTTGCCCAACTTTGGCTTGATTTTCCGGAACTTGGGGGATATTTTCCAGTCCCGGGAACTCTAAACTAACTCCTGATTGCCTTGCTTTGCAGTGAAATGGACACAGCAAAACTTTTTGAACGCTCACTTTGGACCTTCTGGGCCGAAATATAACCCCACTTCACTTTAAGACTTAAAGAGTTGCCGAGACCGCTTTACGCGCATCGTGATTTTGAGCATCTTCGGCTTGATTTCCCGGGACTTGGGGGATATTTTCTAGTCCCGGGGACTTTAGACTAAGTCCTGATGACCTTGTTTTGCAGTGAAATTGAAACAGCAAAAGTTTTTGAAAGCAGAGTTTCGAGCTTCTGGGCCGAAATATAGCCCCACTTCACTTGAGGAGTGAAAGATGAGCCGAGTCCGCCTGACTCGCATCGTGATTTTGACCAACTTGGGCTCGATTGGCCGGAACTTAGGGAATATTTTCCAGTTCTGTGGACTCTAAACTAATTCCTGATGGCCCTGGTTTGCAATGAAATGGACACAGCAAAACTTTTTTAACGCTCATCTTCGAGCTTCTGCGCCAAAATATAGCCCCACTTCACTTGAAGACTGAAAGAGTAGCTGAGACCGCCTTACAGGCATCGTGATTTTGACCAACTTCAGCTCGATTTCCCGGAACGTGGGGGATATTTTCCAGTCCGGGGGACTTTAAAATAGCTTCTGATGGCCTTTGTTTGCAGTTAAATGCAGAAAGCGTAACTTTTTAAACCGTCACTTTCGAGCTTCTGGGCTGAAATATAGCCCCACTTCACTTTAAGACTGAAACAATAACCGAGATCGCGTTTCGCGCATCGTGATTTTGACCAACTTTGGATCGATATCCCGGAACTTGGGGGATATTTTCCAGTCCCGGGGACTCTAAACTAACTCCTGATCGCCTTGCTTTGCAGTGAAACTGACAGAGCAAAACGTTGTGAAGACTCACCTTCGAGCTTCTGGGCCGAAATATAGCCCCACTTCTTTTTAAGAATAAGAGTAGCCGAGTCTGTCTTACGCAAATCGTGATTTTGACTATCTTCGGCTCGATTTCCCGGAACCTGGGGGATATATTCCAGTCCCGGGAACACTAAACTAACTCCTGATGGCCTTGGTTTCCAGTGAAATGGACACAGCAATTTTTTTTGAACCCTTACTTTGGAGCTTCTGGGCCGAAATAGAGCCCCACTTTATTTTAACACTAAAAGAGTAGCCGAGACGGCCTTACGCGCTTATTTATTTTGCCAAACTTTGCGTCGATTTTTCGGCACTTACGGGATATTTTCCAGTCCCTGGGACTCTAAACTAACTCTTGATGGCTTTGCTTCGAAGTGAAATTGACACAGGAAAACTGTTTGAACGCTCACTTTCGAGCTTCTGCGGGGAAATATAGCCCCACTTCACTTTAAGACTGAAAGATTAGCCAAGACCGCCTTACGCCCTGGTGA
The DNA here is from genome assembly GCF_964199315.1 of Orbicella franksi. Lineage (NCBI taxonomy): Eukaryota > Metazoa > Cnidaria > Anthozoa > Scleractinia > Merulinidae > Orbicella > Orbicella franksi. The sequence goes on from NC_138154.1 coordinate 30,989,304, forward strand.
TTTTGACAAACTTGGGCTAAATTTCCCGGAATTTGGGGGATATTTTCCACTCCCTGGGTCTCTAAACTAACTCGTGATGGCCTTGGTTTGCAGTGAAATTGAGACAGCAAAACTTTTTAAACACTCAGTTTCGAGCTTCTGGGCCGAAATATTGCCCCACTTCACTTTAAGACTGAAAGAGTAGCCGAGACCGCCGTACGCGCGTCGTGATTTTGACCAACTTTAGCTAAATTTCCCGGAACTTGGGGGATATTTTCCATTCCCGGGGACTCTAAACTGGCCCCCGACATCCTTGGTCTGCAGTAAAATGGACACAGCAAAACTTTTTGAACGCTCACTTTCGAGCTTCTGGGCCGAAATATAGCTCCACTTTACTTTAAGATTGAAAGAGTAGCCGAGACCGGCTTACGCGCATCGTAATTTTGACCAACTTCGGCTCGATTTCCCGGAACTTGGGGGATATTTTACAGTCCCGCGGACTCTAAAGTAACTCGTGATGGCCTTGCTTTGGAGTGAAATGGACACAGCAAAGCTTTCTGAACGCTCACTTTCAAGCTTCTGGGCGGAAATATTGCCCCAGTTCACTTTAAGAATGAAAGAGTAGCCGAGACCGCCTTACGCTTATCGTGATTGTGACCAACTTTGGCTCGATTTCCCGGGAAATGGGGGATATTTTCCGGTACCGGGGACTCTAAAGTAACTCCTGATTGCCTTGGTTTGCATTGAAATGGAGAGAGCAAAACTTTTTGAACGCTCCCCTTCGAGCTTCGGAGCCGAAATATAGCCCCACTTCTGATCACTTTAAGACTGAAAGAGTAGCCGAGACCGTCTTACGCGCATCGTGGTTTTGACCAACTTCGGCTAGATTTCCCGAAACTTCGGGGATATATTCCAGTCCCAAGGACTCTAAAGTAATTGCTGATGGCCTTGGTTTGCAGTGAAATGGACACAGCCAATTTTTTTGAACGCATACTTTCGAAATTCTGGGGAGAAATATAGCCCCACTTCACTTTAAAACTGAAAGAGTAGCCGAGACCGCCTTAGGCGCATCGTGATTTTGACCAACTTCGGCTGGAGTTTCCGGAACTTAAGGGATATTTTTCAGTCCCGGGGACTCTAAACTAACTCACGATGGCCTTGCTTTTCAGTTAAATTGAGAGAGCAAAACTTTTTGAACGCTCACTTTCGAGCTTCTGGACCGAAATATAACCTTATTTCACTTTAAGACTGAAAGAGTAGCCGAGACCGCCTTACGCTCATCGTGATTTTGACCCACTTCGTCTGGATTTCGCGGAACTTGGGGGATATTTTTAAGTTCCGGGGACTCTAAACTAACTCCTGATGGCTTTGGTTTGCAGTGAAATAGACACAGGATAACTTTTTGAAGGCTCACTTTCGAGCTTCTGGGCCGAAGCATAGCCCTACTTCACTTTAAGACTGAAAGAGTAGCTGAGATTGCCTTACGCGCATCGTGATTTTGGGTTACTTCGGCTCGATTTCCCGGGACTTGGGAAATAATTTCCAGTCCCGGGCACTCTAAACTAATTCCTGATGGCCTTGGTTTTCAGTGAAATGGACACAGCCAAACTTTTTGAACGTTCACTTTCGAGCTTCTGGGCCGAAATATAGCCCCACTTCACTTTAAGACTGAAAGAGTAGCCGAGACCGCCTGACGCGCATGGTAAATTTGTCCAACTTCGGCTTGATTTCTCGGGGTTTGGGGGATATTTTCCAGTCCCGGAAGCTCTAAACTAACTCCTGATTGCCTTGGTTTTCAGTGAAATGGACACAGGTAAAAGGAGCGCACGCTAGGTTTCCAGGTTATAGGCCGAAATGTAGCCCCACTTTATTTTAAGACTGAAAGGGTAGACGAAACCGCCTTAAGAGCATCCAAATTTTTAGCCACTATGGCTCGATCTGCCAAAACTTGGGGGATATTTTCCAGTCGCGGGGACTCTAAGGTAACTCCTGATAACCTTAGTTTTCAGTAAAATGATCACAGGTAACAAGAGCGCACGCTCCCTGTCGAGCTTCTAGGTCGAAATAAAGCCCCACTTCATTTTAAGACTGAAAGAGTAAACGAAACTGCCGTACGCTTATCGTAAGTTTAAGAAACTATGGCTCAATTTGCCGAAACTTGGAGGATAGTTTCCAGTCTCGAGGACTCTAAACTATCTCCTGATGGACTTAGTTCTTAGTGAAAAGGACAATGGCAAAAGGAGCGCACGCTCGGTGTCAAGCTTGTAGAACCGAAATATGGCCCCACTTCATTTTCAGAGTGAAAGAGTAGCCGAGACCGCCTTACTCGCATCTTGATTTTGAGCATCTTTGGCTCGATTTGCCGGAATTCGGGGAATATTTTCCAGTCCCGAGGACTCTATGCTAACTCATGATGAACTTAGTTTTCAGTGATATGTACACAGGCAAAAGGAGCGCACGCTCGGTGTCGAGCTTCTCGGCCGAAATAACCCTAAGACTGAAAGAGTAGCCGAGACCGCCTTACGCGCATCGTGATTTTAAGCAACTTTGGCTCGATCTGCCAGAATTTGGGAAATATTTTCCAGTCCCAAGGACTCTAAACTAACACCTGATCGCCTAAGATGTCAGTGAAATAGACACAGGTAAAATTAGCGCACGCCCGGTCTCGAGCTTCTAGGTCGAAATATAGCCCCCCTTAATTTTAAGACTGAAAGAGTAGCCGAGAGCGCCTTACGCGCATCGTGATTTTGGGCCACTTTTGCTCGATTTCCCGGAAGTTGGCGAATAATTTAAAGTCCCGGGGACGCTAAACTAACTCCCGATGACCTTGGTTTCCAATTTAATGAACACAGCAAAACATTCTGAACGCTCACCTTCGAGCTTCAGGGCCGAAATATAGCCCTACTTAAATTTAAGACTGAAAGAATAGCCGAGAGCCCGTTACGCGCATGGTGATTTTGATCAACTTCGGCGCGATTTCCTGGAACTTGGAGAATATTTTCCAGTCCCGGGGACTCTAAACTAACTCCTGACGGCCTTGGTTTGCAGTGAAAGGGACAGAGCAAAACTTTTTGAACGCGCACTTTCGAGCTTCTTGGCCGAGCTATAGCCCAACTTCACTTTAAGACTGAAAGACTAACCGAGAGCGCCTTACGCGCATAGTGACTGTGACCAACTTCGGCTCGATCTGCCCGAACTTGGGAAATATTTTCTAGTCTCAAGGGCTCTAAACTAATTCCTGATGGCCTTGCTTTGCAGTGAAATGGACACAGCAGAATGCGCACTTTCGAGCCTCTGGGCCGAAATATAGCGCAACTTCACTTTAAGACTGAAAGAGTAGCTGGGACCGCCTTGCGCGCATCGTGATTTTGACAAACTTGGGCTGGATTTCCCGGAACTGGGGGGATATTTTCTACTTCCGCGTACTCTAAACTAACGCCTGGTGGCCTTGGTTAGCAGTGAAATGGACACAGCAAAACTTTTTGAACGCTCAGTTTCGAGCTTCTGGGCCGAAATACAGCCACACTTCACTTTAAGACTGAAACAGTAGCCGAGACCGCGTTACGCGCATCGTGATTTTGATCAACTTCTGCTGGATTTCCCGGAACTTGGGGAATATTTTCCAGTCCCGGGGACTCTAAACTAACTCCTGATGGCCATGGTTTGCAGTGAAATGTACACAGCACAAGTTTTTGAACGCAGACTTTCGAGGTTTTGGACGGAAATAGAGCCCCACTTCACTTGAAGACTGAAAGAGTAGCCGAGACCGACTTAGGCGCATCCTGATTTTGAGCAACTTCGGCTCGATTTGCCGGAACTTAGGGGATATATTCCAGTTCTGAGGACTCTAAACTAATTCCTGATGGTCTTGGTTGGCAGTAAAATGGACGCAGCAAAAGTTTTTAAACGCTGAATTTCGAGCTTCTGGGCCAAAATATAACCCCACTTTACTTTAACACTAAAAGGGTAGCCGAGACCGCCTTACGCGCATCGTGATTTTGACTAACTTCGGGTTGATTTCCCGGAACTTGGGGGATATTTTCCAGTCCCGGGGACTCTAAACTAACTCCTGCTTGTCTTGGTTTGGAGTGAAATGGAAACAGCAAAACTTTTTGAACGCTGACTTTCCAGCTTCTGGGCCCAAACGTTTAGCCCCACTTCATTTTAAGATTGAAAGAGTAGCCGAGGCCGCCTTACGCGCATCGTAATTTTGACTAACTTAAGCTCGATTTTCGGAAACTTGGGGGATATTTTCCAGTCCCGGGGACTCTAAACTAACTCCTGCTTGTCTTGGTTTGGAGTGAAATGGAAACAGCAAAACTTTTTGAACGCTGACTTGCCAGTTTCTTGGCCCAAAAGTTCAGCCCCACTTCACTTTAAGACTGAAAGAGTAGCCGAGACCGCCTTATGCGAATCGTGATTTTGCCAAACTACGCCTCGATTTCCCGGAACTTGGGGGATATTTTCCAGACCCGGCAACTTTAAACTAACTCCTGATTGCCTTGGTTTGGAGTAAAATGGAAACGGCAAAACTTTTTCAACGCTCACTTTAAAGCTTCTGGGCCAACACATAGCCCTACTTCACTTTAAGACTTAAAGAGTAGCCGAGACCGTCTTAAGCGCATCGCGATTTTGACCAAGTTCGGCTCCATTTCCCGGAACTGGGGGGATATCTTCCAGTCCCGGGGACTCTAAACTAACTCCTGATTGCCTTGGTTGGCCGAGCAATGGACACAGGAAAACTTTTTGAACGCTCACTTTCGAGCTGCTGGGTCGAAATATAGCCCCACTTCACTTGAAAACTGAAAGAGTAGCCGAGACCGCCTTGCGCGCAACGTGATTTTGACCAACTTCCGCTTGATTTCCCGGAAGTTGGGGGATATTTTACAGTCCCGGGGACTCTAACGTATTTCCTCTTGGCCTTGGTTTGCAGTGAAATGGACACAGGAAAACTTTTTGAACGCTCACTTTCGAGCCTTTGGGCCGAAATATAGCCCATTTCATTTTAAGGCTGAAAGAGTAGACGAGACCGCCTTACGCGCATCGTGATTTTGAGCCTCTATGGCTCGATTTCCCGGAACTTGGGGGATAGTTTCCAGCTTTGGGAGCTCTAAACTAACTCCTGATTGCCTTAGTTTTCAGTGAAATCGACACAGATTAAATTAGCGCACGCTCGGTGCCGAGCTTCTAGGTCGAAATATAGCCCCACGTCATTTTAAGACTGAAAAAATAGACGAAACGGCCTTACGCGCATCGTGATTTTGAGACAACTTTGGCTCAATTTGCCGGAACTTGTGGGATATTTTTCAGTCCCAGGGACTGTAAACTAACTCCCGATCGCCTTGGTTTGCGTTAAAATGGAAAGTGCAAAACATTTTAAACGCTCACCTTCAAGCTTTTGAGCCGAATATAGCCCCACTTCACTTTAAGCCTGAAAGAGTAGCCGAGACCGTCTTACGCGCATCGTGATTTTGACCAACTTTGGCTTGATTTTCCGGAACTTGGGGCATATTTTGCAGCCCCGGGGACTCTAAACTAACTCCTGATGGCCTTTGTTTGCAGTGAAATGGACACAGCAAAACTTTTTGAACGCTCACTTTGGACCTTCTGGGCCGAAATATAACCCCACTTCACTTTAAGACTTAAAGAGTTGCCGAGACCGCCTTACGCGCATCGTGATTTTGAGCATCTTCGGCTTGATTTCCCGGGACTTGGAGGATATTTTCTAGTCCCGGGGACTTTAAACTAATTCCTGATGACCTTGTTTTGCAGTGAAATTGAAACAGCAAAAGTTTTTGATAGCAGAGTTTCGAGCTTCTGGGCCGAAATATAGCCCCACTTCACTTGAGGAGTAAAAGATGAGCCGAGTCCGCCTTACGCGCATCGTTATTTTGACGAACTTCGCTTCGATTGGCCGGAACTTAGGGAATATTTTCCAGTTCTGTGGACTCTAAACTAACTCCTGATGGCCCTGGTTTGCAATGAAATGGACACAGCAAAACTTTTTGAACGCTCAAAATATAGCCCCACTTCACTTGAAGACTGAAAGAATAGCCGAGACCGCCTTGCAGACATCGTGATTTTGACCAAGTTCAGCTCGATTTCCTGGAACATGGGGGATATTTTCCAGTCCGGGTGACTTTAAAATAACTCCTGATGGCCTTTTTTTGCAGTTAAATGCACGAAGCGAAACTTTTAAAACGGTCACCTTCGAGCTTCTGGGCTGAAATATAGCCCCACTTCACTTTAAGACTGCAACAATAGCCGACCCGCGTTTCGCGAATCGTGATTTTGACCAACTTCGGATCGATATCCCGGAACTTGGGGGATATTTCCCAGTCCTGGGGACTCTAAACTAACTCCTGATCACCTTGGTTTGAAGTGAACTTGACAAGGGAAAACTTTTTGAACGCTCACTCTCGAGCTTCTGGGACGAAACATAGCCCCATTTCACTTTAAGACTGAAAGATTAGCCAAGATCGTCTTACGCCCATGGTGATTTTGACAAACTTAGGCTAAATTTCCCGGAATTTAAGGGGTACTTTTCCACTCCCTGGGTCTCTATACTAACTCCTGATGGCCTTGGTTTGCAGTGAAATTGACACAGCAAAACTTTTTAAACTCTCAGTTTCGAGCTTCTGGGGCGAAATATTGCCCCACTTCACTTTAAGACTGAAAGAGTAGCCGAGACCGCGTACGCGCGTCGTGATTTTGACCAACTTCGGCTAAATTTCCCGGAACTTGGGGGATATTTTCCATTCCCGGGGACTCTAAACTGACCCCCGACGTCCTTGGTCTGCAGTAAACTGGACACAGGAAGGCTTTTTCAACGCTCATTTTCGAGCTTCTGGGACGAGATATAGCCCCACTTTACTTTAAGACTAAAAGAGTAGCCGAGCCCGCCTTACGCGCATCGTGATTTTGACCAACTTCGGCTCGGTTTCGCGGAACTTGGGGAATATTTTTTAGTCCCGCGGACTCTAAAGTAACTCCTGATGGCCTTGGTTCGCATTGAAATGGAGACAGCAAAACTTTTTGAACGTTCACTTTCGAGCTTCTTGGCCCAAATATAGCCCCACTTCACTTAAAGACTGAAAGAGTAAGCGGGAGCGCCTTACGCGCATCGTGATTTTGACCAACTTCGGATCGATTTCTAGGAACTTGGGAGGTATTTTCCAGTCCCGAGGACTCTAAACTAATGCGTGATTGCCTTGGTTTGTATTGAAATTAACAGAGAAAAACATTTTGAACGCTCACCTTCGATTTTCTGGGCCGAAATATAGCCCCACTCTACTTTAAGATTGAGAGAGTAGCCGAGTCCGTCTTACGCGCATCGTGAGTTTGACAAACTTTGGCTCGATTTCCCGGAACTTAGGGGATATATTCAAGTCTCGGGGACTCTAAACTATCTCCTGATTGCCTTGGTTTGCAGTGAAATGGACACAGCAATTTTTTTTGAACGCTCACTTTGGACCTTCTGGGCCGAAGTAGAGCCTCACTTCACTTTAAGACTCAACGAATAGCCGAGACGGCCTTACGCGTATCTTCATTTTGACAACCTTTGTCCCCCTTTTCCCGCACTTACAGGATATTTTCCAGTCCCTGGGACTCTAACCTAACTTCTGCTCGCCTTTGTTTGCAGTGAAATTGACACAGGAAGACCTTTTGAACGGTGACTTTCGAGCTTCTGGCCCGAAATATAGCCCACTTTACTCTAAGACTTAAAGAGTAGCCGAAACCGTCTTGCGCGAATCGTGATTTTGACCAACTTCGGGTCGATTTCCCGGAGCTTGGCGGATATATTCGAGTCCCGCGAGCTCTAAATTGACTCCTTATGGGCTTGGTTTTCGGAGAAATGGACAGAGGAGAACATTTTAACACTCACCTTCTAGCTTGTGGGCTTAAATAGAAGCCCACGTTACTTTAACCCTGAAATAGTAGCCGAGACCGTCTTACGCGCATCGTGATTTTGACCAAGTTCAGCTCTATTTCCCGGAACTTGGGGGATATTTTCCGGTCCCGGGGACTCTAAACTAACTCCTGATCGCCTTGCTTTGCAGTGAAATGCACTGAGCATAACTTTTTTAACGAGCACTTTGCAGCTTCTGGGCCGAAATATAGCCCCACTTCTTTTAAGAGTAAGAGTAGCCGAGTCTGTGTTACGAAAATCGTGATTTTGACTATCTTCGGGTCGATTTCCCGGAACCTGGGGGATATATTCCAGTCCCGGGAACACTAAACTAACTCCTGATGGGCCGGGTTTCCAGTGAAATGGACACAGCAAATTTTTTTGAACCCTTACTTTGGAGCTTCTGGGCCGAAATAGAGCCCCACTTTATTTTAACACTAAACAAGTAGTCGAGACGGCCTTACGCGCTTATTTATTTTGCCAAACTTTGTCTCGATTTTTCGGCACTTACGGGATATTTTCCAGTCCCTGGGACTCTAAACTAACTCTTGATGGCTTTGCTTCGAAGTGAAATTGACACAGGAAAACTTTTTGAACGCTCACTTTCGAGCTTCTGCGGCGAAATATAGCCCCACTTCACTTTAAGACTGAAAGATTAGCCAAGACCGCCTTACGCCCATGGTGATTTTGACAAACTTGGGCTAAATTTCCCGGAATTTGGGGGATATTTTCCACTCCCTGGGTCTCAAAACTAACTCGTGATGGCCTTGGTTTGCAGTGAAATTGAGACACCAAAACATTTTAAACGCTCACCTTCAAGCTTGTGGACCGTAATATTGCCCCACTTCACTTTAAGCCTGAAAGAGTAGCCGAGACCGTCTTACGCGCATGGTGACTTTGACCAACTTTGGCTTGATTTTCCGGAACTTGGGGGATATTTTCCAGTCCCGGGGACTCTAAACTAACTCCTGATCACCCTGGTTTGAAGTGAACTTGACAAGGGAAAACTTTTTGAACGCTCACTTTCGAGCTTCTGGGGCGAAATATAGCCCCACTTCACTTTAAGACTGAAAGATTAGCCAAGACCGCCTTACGCCCATGGTGATTTTGACAAACTTAGGCTAAATTTCCCGGAATTTGGGGGATATTTTCCACTCCCTGGGTCTCTATACTAACTCCTGATGGCCTTGGTTTGCAGTGAAATTGACACAGCAAAACTTTTTAAACACTCAGTTTCGAGCTTCTGGGGCGAAATATTGCCCCACTTCACTTTAAGACTGAAAGAGTAGCCGAGACCGCGTACGCGCGTCGTGATTTTGACCAACTTCGGCTAAATTTCCTGGAACTTGGGGATATTTTCCAGTCCGGGGGACTTTAAACTAACTTCTGATTGCCTTTGTTTGCAGTTAAATGCCTAAAGCGTAACTTTTTAAACGGTCACTTTAGAGCTTCTGGGCCGAAATATAGCCCCACTTCACTTTAAGACTGAAACAATAGCCGAGATCGCGTTTCGCGCATCGTGATTTTGGCAAACTTCCGATCGATATCCCGGAACTTGGGGGATATTTTCCAGTCCCGGGGACTCTAAACTAACTCCTGATTGCCTTGCTTTGCACTGAAACTGACAGAGCAAAAGGTTGTGAAGACTCACCTTCGAGCTTCTGGGCCGAAATATAGCCCCACTTCTTTTTAAGAGTAAGAGTAGCCGAGTCTGTCTTACGCAAATCGTGATTTTGACTATCTTCGGCTCGATTTCCCGGAACCTGGGGGATATATTCCAGTCCCGGGAACACTAAACTAACTCCTGATGGCCTTGGTTTCCAGTGAAATGGACACAGCAATTTTTTTTGAACCCTTACTTTGGAGCTTCTGGGCCAAAATAGAGCTCCACTTTATTTTAACACTAAAAGAGTAGCCGAGACGGCCTTACGCGCTTATTTATTTTGCCAAACTTTGCGTCGATTTTTCGGCACTTACGGGATATTTTCCAGTCCCTGGGACTCTAAACTAACTCTTGATGGCTTTGCTTCGAAGTGAAATTGACACAGGAAAACTTTTTGAACGCTCACTTTCGAGCTTCTGCGGCGAAATATAGCCCCACTTCACTTTAAGACTGAAAGATTAGCCAAGACCGCCTTACGCCCTGGTGATTTTGACAAACTTGGGCTAAATTTCCCGGAATTTGGGGGATATTTTCCACTCCCTGGGTCTCAAAACTAACTCGTGATGGCCTTGGTTTGCAGTGAAAGGGACAGAGCAAAACTTTTTGAACGCGCACTTTCTAGCTTCTTGGCCGAACTATAGCCCAACTTCACTTTAAGACTGAAAGACTAACCGAGAGCGCCTTACGCGCATCGTGACTTTGACCAACTTCGGCTCGATCTGCGGGAACATGGGAAATATTTTCTAGTCCCAAGGGCTCTAAACTAACTCCTGATGGCCTTGCTTTGCAGTGAAATGGACACAGCAAAACTTTTCGAATGCGCACTTTCGAGCCTCTGGGCCGAAATATAGCGCAACTTCACTTTAAGACTGAAAGAAAAGCTGGGACCGCCTTGCGCGCATCGTGATTTTGACAAACTTGGGCTGGATTTCCCGGAACTGGGGGGATATTTTCTACTTCCGCGTACTCTAAACTAACGCCTGATGGCCTTGGTTTGCAGTGAAATGGACACAGCAAAACTTTTTGAACGCTCAGTTTCGAGCTTGTGGGCCGAAATACAGCCACACTTCACTTTAAGACTGAAACAGTAGCCGAGACCGCGTTGCATCGTGATTTTGATCAACTTCTGCTGGATTTCCCGGAACTTGGGGAATATTTTCCAGTCCCGGGGACTCTAAACTAACTCCTGATGGCCATGGTTTGCAGTGAAATGTACACAGCACAAGTTTTTGAACGCAGACTTTCGAGGTTCTGGACCGAAATAGAGCCCCACTTCACTTGAAGACTGAAAGAGTAGCCGAGACCGACTTACGCGCATCCTGATTTTGAGCAACTTCGGCTCGATTTGCCGGAACTTAGGGGATATATTCCAGTTCTGAGGACTCTAAACTAATTCCTGATGGCCTTGGTTTGCAGTAAAATGGACACAGCAAAACTTTTTGAACGCTGAATTTCGAGCTTCTGGGCCAAAATATAACCCCACTTTACTTTAACACTAAAAGGCTAGCCGAGACCGCCTTACGCGCATCGTGATTTTGACAAACTTCGGGTTGATTTCCCGGAACTTGGGGGATATTTTCCAGTCCCGGGGACTCTAAACTAACTCCTGCTTGTCTTGGTTTGGAGTGAAATGGAAACAGCAAAACTTTTTGAACGCTGACTTTCCAGCTTCTGGGCCCAAACGTTTAGCCCCACTTCATTTTAAGATTGAAAGAGTAGCCGAGGCCGCCCTACGCGCATCGTAATTTTGATTAACTTAAGCTCGATTTTCGGAAACTTAGGGGATATTTTCCAGTCCCGGGGACTCTGAACTAACTCCTGATGGCCTTACTTTGCAGTGAAATGGACACAGGAAAACTTTTTTAACGCTCTTGTGCGAGCTTCTGGGCCAAAATATAGCCACACTTCACTTTAAGACTGAAAGAGTAGCCGAGACCGCCTTATGCGAATCGTGATTTTGCCAAACTACGCCTCGATTTCCCGGAACTTGGGGGATATTTTCCAGACCCGGCAACTTTAAACTAACTCCTGATTGCCTTGGTTTGCAGCAAAATGGAAACGGCAAAACTTTTTCAACGCTCACTTTAAAGCTTCTGGGCCAACACATAGCCCTACTTCACTTTAAGACTTAAAGAGTAGCCGAGACCGTCTTAAGCGCATCGTGATTTTGACCAAGTTCGGCTCCATTTCCCGGAACTGGGGGATATTTTCCAGTGCCGGGGACTCTAAACTAACTCCTGATTGCCTTGGTTGGCCGAGCAATGGACACAGGAAAACTTTTTGAACGCTCACTTTCGAGCTGCTGGGTCGAAATATAGCCCCACTTCACTTGAAAACTGAAAGAGTAGCCGAGACCGCCTTACGCGCATCGTGATTTTGAGCCTCTATGGCTCGATTTCCCGGAACTTTGGGGACAGTTTCCAGCTTTGGGAGCTCTAAACTTACTCCTGATTGCCTTAGTTTTCAGTGAAATCGACACAGATTAAATTAGCGCACGCTCGGTGCCGAGCTTCTAGGTCGAAATATAGCCCCACTCCATTTTAAGACTGAAAAAATAGACGAAACGGCCTTACGCGCATCGTGATTTTGAGCAACTTTGGCTCAATTTTCCGGAACTTGTGGGATATTTTTCAATCCCAGGGATTGTAAACTAACTCCCGACCGCCTTGGTTTGTATTGAAATGGACAGAGCAAAACATTTTAAACGCTCACCTTCAAGCTTCTGAGCCGAATATAGCCCCACTTCACTTTAAGCCTGAAAGAGTAGCCGAGACCGTCTTACGCGCATCGTGATTTTGACCAACTTTGGCTTGATTTTCCGGAACTTGGGGGATATTTTGCAGTCCCGAGGACTCTAAACTAACTCCTGATGGCCTTTGTTTGCAGTGAAATGGACACAGCAAAACTTTTTGAACGCTCACTTTGGACCTTCTGGGCCGAAATATAACCCCACTTCACTTTAAGACTTAAAGAGTTGCCGAGACCGCTTTACGCGCATCGTGATTTTGAGCATCTTCGGCTTGATTTCGCGGGACTTGGGGGATATTTTCTAGTCCCGGGGACTATAAACTAAGTCCTGATGACCTTGTTTTGCAGTGAAATTGAAACAGCAAAAGTTTTTGAAAGCAGAGTTTCGAGCTTCTGGGCCGAAATATAGCCCCACTTCACTTGAAGAGTGAAAGATGAGCCGAGTCCGCCTTACGCGCATCGTGATTTTGACCACTTTCGGCTTGATTGGCCGGAACTTAGGGAATATTTTCCAGTTCTGTGGACTCTAAACTTATTCCTGATGGCCTTGGTTTGCAATGTAATGGACACAGCAAAACTTTTTTAACGCTCATCTTCGAGCTTCTGCGCCAAAATATAGCCCCACTTCACTTGGAGACTGCAACAATAGCCGAGACCACTTTAAAGACATCGTGATTTTGACCAAGTTCAGCTCGATATGCCGGAACTTGGGGGATATTTTCCAGTCCTGGGGACCCTAAACTAACTCCTGATCACCTTGGTTTGAAGTGAACTGGACAACGGAAACTTTTTGAACGCTCACTTTCGAGCTTCTGGGGCGAAATAGAGGCCCACTTCACTTTAAGACTGAAAGATTAGCGAAGACCGTCTTACGCCCATGGTGATTTTGACAAACTTAGGCTATATTTCCCGGAATTTGGGGTATATTTTCCACTCCCTGGGTCTCTATACTAACTCCTGATGGCGTTGGTTTGCAGTGAAATTGACACAGCAAAACTTTTTAAACACTCAGTTTCGAGCTTCTGGGGCGAAATATTGCCCCACTTCACTTTAAGACTGAAAGAGTAGCCGAGACCGCGTACGCGCGTCGTGATTTTGACCAACTTCGGCTAAATTTCCCGGAACTTGGGGGATATTTTCCATTCCCGGGGACTCTAAACAAAGCCCCGACGTCCTTGGTCTGCAGTAAACTGGACACAGGAAGGCTTTTTGAACGCTCACTTTCGAGCTTCTGGGACGAGATATAGCCCCACTTTACTTTAAGACTAAAAGAGTAGCCGAGACCGCCTTACGCGCATCGTGAATTTGACCAACTTCGGCTCGGTTTCGCGGAACTTGGGGAATATTTTTTAGTCCCGCGGACTGTAAAGTAACTCCTGATGGCCCTGGTTCGCATTGAAATGGACACAGCAAAACTTTTTGAACGTTCACTTTCGAGCTTCTTGGCCCAAATATAGCCCCACTTCACTTAAAGACTGAAAGAGTAAGCGAGAGCGCCTTACGCGCATCGTGATTTTGACCAACTTCGGCTCGATTTCCCGCAACTTGGGGGATATTTTTTAGTGCCGGGGACTCTAAACTAACTCCTGATTCGCTTGGTTTGCATTGAAATGGACATAGGAAAACATTTTGAACGCTCACCTTCGAGCTTCTGGGCCCAAATATAGCCCCACTTCACTTTAAGACTTTAAGAGTAGCCGAGACCGCCTTACGCGCATCGTGATTTTGACGAGCTTAGGCTCGATTTCCCGGAACTTGGGGGATATTTTCAAATCCGGCGGACTCTAAAGTAACACCTGATTGCCTTGCTTTGCAGTGAATTGGGCACAGCATAACTTTTTCAACGCTCACTTTCGACCTTCTTTGCCGAAATATAGCCCCACTTCACTTTAAGACTGAAAGCGTTGGCGAGACCGCCTTACGCGCATTGTGAGTTTGACAAACTTTGGCTCGATTTCCCGGAACTTATTGGATATATTCAAGTCTCGGGGACTCTAAACTATCTCCTGATTGCCTTGGTTTGCAGTGAAATGGACACAGCAATTTTTTTTGAACGCTCACTTTGGACCTTCTGGGCCGAAGTAGAGCCTCACTTGACTTTAACACTCAACGAACAGCCGAGACGGCCTTACGCGTATCTTCATTTTGACAACCTTTGTCCCCATTTTCCCGTACTTGCAGGATATTTTCCAGTCCCTGGGACTCTAACTTAACTTCTGCTCGCCTTTGTTTGCAGTGAAATTGACACAGGAAGACCTTTTGAACGGTGACTTTCGAGCTTCTGGGCAGAAATATAGCCCCACTTCACTTTAAGACTGAAAGATTAGCCGAGACCGCCTTACGCACATGGTGATTTTGACCAACTTTGGCTAAATTTCCCGGAATTTGGGGGATATTTTGCACTGCCTGGGTCTCTAAACTAATTCCTGATGGCTTTGGTTTGCAGTGAAATTGACACAGCAAAACCTTTTTAAACACTCACTTTAGAGCTTCTGGGCCGAAATATTGCCCCACTTCACTTTAAGACTGAAAGAGTAGCCGAGACCGCCTTGTGGGCATTGTGATTTTAACCAACCTCGGCTCGATTGCCAGGAAGTTGAGGGATATTTTCTGCTCCCGGAAACTCTAAATTAACTCCTGATGGCCTTCGTTTGCAGTGAAATAGACAGAGCAAAACTTTTTAAACGCTCACTTTCAAGCTCTTGGGCAGCAATGTAGCCCCACTTCACTTCAAGACTGAAAGAGTAGCCGAGACCGCCTTACGCGCATCGTCATTTTGATCAACTTCGGCTCGATTTTCCGGAAATTGGGAGATATTTTCCAGTGCCGGAATCTCTAAACTAAACCCTGATGTCTTTATTTTTTGCTGAAATGGACACAGGTTAAAGAAGCGCAAGCTAGGTGTCGAGCTTCTAGGCCGAAATATAGCCCCACTTCATTTTAAGACTAAAAGAGTAGCCGAGACCGCCTTACGCGAATGGTGATTTTTGAGCATCTTTGGCTGGATTTGCGGGGACTAGGGGGATATTTTTCAGTCCCGGGGACTCTAAACTAACTCCTGATTGCCGTATTATTAAGTGAAAAGGACAGAGGTAAACGAA
Organism: Orbicella franksi; assembly: GCF_964199315.1. NCBI lineage: Eukaryota > Metazoa > Cnidaria > Anthozoa > Scleractinia > Merulinidae > Orbicella > Orbicella franksi. Next base: position 31,004,704 of record NC_138154.1, read on the forward strand.
GCGGACGCTAGGTGTGGAGCTTCTAGGCCGAAATATAGCCCCACTTTAATTTAAAACGGTAAGAGTACCATAAACTCTTACGCACATCGTGATTTTCAGCAACTTTGGTTGATTTGCCGGATTTTGGTTGATATTTTACAGTCCCGGAGACTCTAAACTAACTTCTGATGGCCTTAATTTTGACTAAAATGGACACAGATAAAAGGAGCGCTCGCTCGGTGTCGAGCTTCTAGGCCGAAATATAGCCCCACTTCACTTTAAGACGGAAAGAGTTCAAACAACGCGCATCGTGATTTTCACCAACTTCGGTTCGATTTCCCGCAACTTCGAGGATATTTTCTAGCCCCGGGATTTCTAGACTAACTCCTCATTGTCGTGGTTTGCAGTGAAGGGGACTTAGGAGAACTTTTTAAACGCTCACTTGTGAGTTTCTGGAACAAAAATATAGCCCAACTTTACTTTAAGACTGATAGAGTAGCCGAGACCGGCTTACGCGCATGGTGATTTTGACCAAATTTGGCTCGATTTCCCGGAACTTGGGGGATATATTCCAGTCCCGAGGACTCTAAACTAACTCCTGATGGCCTGGGTTTGCAGTGAAATGGACACAGGAAAGCTTTTTGAACGCTTGCTTTGGAGCTTCTGGGCCGAAACATAGCCCCACTTCACTTTAAGACTTAAAGAGTAGCCGAGACCGCCTTACGCGCATCGTGATTTTGACCATCTTCGGCTTGATTTCGCGGGACTTGGGGGATATTTTCTAGTCCCGGGCATTCTAAACTAAGTCCGGATAGCCTTGTTTTGCAGTGAAATTGAAACAGCCAAACTTTTTGAAAGCAAAGTTTGGAGCTTCTGGGCCGAAATATAGCCCCACTTCACTTGAAGAGTGAAAGATGAGCCGAGTCCGCCTTACGCGCATCGTGATTTTGACCAACTTCGGCTCGATTGGCCGGAAATTAGGGAATATTTTCCATTTCTGTGAACTCTAAACTTATTCCTGATGGCCTTGGTTTGCAGTGAAATGGACACAGCAAAACGTTTTGAACGCTTATCTTCGAGCTTCTGGCCTAAAATATAGCCCAACTTCACTTTAAGACTGAAAGAATAGCTGAGACCGCCTTGCGCGCATCGTGATTTTGACCAACTTCGGCTCGATTTCCCGGAATTTGGGGGATATTTTCCAGTCCCGGAGACTCTAAACTAACTCCCGATCGTCTTGGTTTGCATTGAAATGGACACAGCGAAACTTTTTGAACGCTCACTTTCGAGCTTCTGGCCCGAAATATAGCCCACTTTACTTTAAGACTGAAAGAGTAGCCGAAACCGTCTTGCGCGAATCGTGATTTTGACCAACTTCGGGTCGATTTCCCGGAGCTTGGCGGATATATTCGAGTCCCGCGAGCTCTAAATTGACTCCTTATGGGCTTGGTTTTCGGAGAAATGGACAGAGCAGAACTTTTTTAACACTCACCTTCTAGCTTGTGGGCTTAAATAGAAGCCCACTTCACTTTAACCCTGAAATAGTAGCCGAGACAGCCTTACGCGCATCGTGATTTTGACCAAGTTCAGCTCGATTTCCCGGAACTTGGGGGATATTCTCCAGTCCGGGGGACTCTAAACTAAGTCCTGATGGCCTTGGTTTGCAGTGAAATGCACAGAGCATAACTTTTTTAACGATCACTTTGCAGCTTCTGGGCCGAAATGTAGCCCCACTTCACTTTAAGACTGAAAGAGTAGCGGAGACCGCCTTACAGGCATCGTGATTTTGACCAACTTCAGCTCGATTTCCCGGAACTTGGCGGATATTTTCCAGTCTGGGAGACTTTAAACTAACTCCTGATGGCCTTTGTTTGCAGTTAAATGCACGAAGCGTAACTTTTTAAACGGTCACTTTCGAGCTTCTGGGCCGAAATATAGCCCCACTTCACTTTAAGACTGAAACAATAGCCGAGTTCGCGTTTCGCGCATCGTCATTTTGACCAACTTCGGATCGATATCCCGGAACTTGGGGGATATTTTCCAGTCCCGGGGACTCTAAACTAACTCCTGATCGCCTTGCTTTGCATTGAAACTGACAGAGCAAAACGTTGTGAAGACTCACCTTCGAGCTTCTGGGCCGAAATATAGCCCCACTTCTTTTTAAGAGTAAGAGTAGCCGAGTCTGTCTTACACAAATCGTGATTTTGACTATCTTCGGCTCGATTTCCCGGAACCTGGGGGATATATTCCAGTCCCGGGAACACTAAACTAACTCTTGATGGCCTTGGTTTCCAGTGAAATGGACACAGCAAATTTTTTTGAACCCTTACTTTGGAGCTTCTGGGCCGAAATAGAGCCCCACTTTATTTTAACACTAAAAGAGTAGCCGAGACGGCCTTACGCGCTTATTTATTTTGCCAAACTTTGTCTCGATTTTTCGGCACTTAAGGGATATTTTCCAGTCCCTGGGACTCTAAACTAACTCTTGATGGCTTTGGTTCGAAGTGAAATTGACACAGGAAAACTGTTTGAACGCTCACTTTCGAGCTTCTGCGGCGAAATATAGCCCCACTTCACTTTAAGACTGAAAGATTAGCCAGGACCGCCTTACGCCCTGGTGATTTTGACAAACTTGGGCTAAATTTCCCGGAATTTGGGGGATATTTTCCACTCCCTGGGTCTCTAAATTAACTCGTGATGGCCTTGGTTTGCAGTGAAATTGAGACAGCAAAACTTTTTAAACACTCAGTTTCGAGCTTCTGGGCCGAAATATTGCCCCACTTCACTTTAAGACTGAAAGAGTAGCCGAGACCGCCGTACGCGCGTCGTGATTTTGACCAACTTTGGCTAAATTTCCCGGAACTTGGGGGATATTTTCCATTCCCGGGGACTCTAAACTGGCCCCCGACGTCCTTGGTCTGCAGTAAAATGGACACAGCAAAACTTTTTGAACGCTCACTTTCGAGCTTCTGGGCCGAAATATAGCTCCACTTTACTTTAAGATTGAAAGAGTAGCCGAGACCGGCTTACGCGCATCGTGATTTTGACCAACTTCGGCTCGGTTTCCCGGAACTTGGGGGATATTTTACAGTCCCGCGGACTCTAAAGTAACTCGTGATGGCCTTGCTTTGGAGTGAAATGGACACAGCAAAACTTTCTGAACGCTCACTTTTAAGCTCCTGGGCGGAATTATTGCCCCAGTTCACTTTAAGAATGAAAGAGTAGCCGAGACCGCCTTACACTTATCGTGATTGTGACCAACTTTGGCTCGATTTCCCGGGCAATGGGGGATATTTTCCGGTACCGGGGACTCTAAAGTAACTCCTGATTGCCTTGGTTTGCATTGAAATGGAGAGAGCAAAACTTTTTGAACGCTCCCCTTCGAGCTTCTCAGCCGAAATATAGCCCCACTTCTGATCACTTTAAGACTGAAAGAGTAGCCCAGACCGTCTTACGCGCATCGTGGTCTTGACCAACTTCGGCTAGATTTCCCGAAACATCGGGGATATATTCCAGTCCCAAGGACTCTAAAGTAATTGCTGATGGCCTTGGTTTGCAGTGAAATGGACACAGCCAATTTTTTTGAACGCATACTTTCGAAATTCTGGGGAGAAATATAGCCCCACTTCACTTTAAGACTGAAAGAGTAGCCGAGACCGCCTTAGGCGCATCGTGATTTTGACCAACTTCGGCTGGAGTTTCCGTAACTTAAGGGATATTTTTCAGTCCCGGAGACTCTAAACTAACTCACGATGGCCTTGCTTTTCAGTTAAATTGAGAGAGCAAAACTTTTTGAACGCTCACTTTCGAGCTTCTGGACCGAAATATAGCCCTACTTCACTTTAAGACTGAAAGAGTAGCCGAGACCGCCTTACGCGCATCGTGATTTTGACCAACTTCGTCTGGATTTCGCGGAACTTGGGGGACAGTTTCCAGTTCCGGGGACTCTAAACTAACTCCTGATGGCTTTGGTTTGCAGTGAAATGGACACAGGATAACTTTTTGGAGGCTCACTTTCGAGCTTCTGGGCCGAAGCATAGCGCTACTTCACTTTAAGACTGAAAGAGTAGCTGAGATTGCCTTACGCGCATCGTGACTTTGGGTTACTTCGGCTCGATTTCCCGGAACTTGGGAAATAATTCCCAGTCCCGGGCACTCTAAACTAATTCCTGATGGCCTTGGTTTTCAGTGAAATGGACACAGCCAAACTTTTTGAACGTTCACTTTCGAGCTTCTGGGCCGAAATATAGCCCCACTTCACTTTAAGACTGAAAGAGTAGCCGAGACCGCCTGACGCGCATGGTAAATTTGTCCAACTTCGGCTTGATTTCTCGGGGTTTGGGGGATATTTTCCAGTCCCGGAAGCTCTAAACTAACTCCTGATTGCCTTGGTTTTCAGTGAAATGGACACAGGTAAAAGGAGCGCACGCTAGGTTTCCAGGTTGTAGGCCGAAATGTAGCCCCACTTTATTTTAAGACTGAAAGGGTAGACGAAGCCGCCTTAAGCGCATCCAAATTTTTAGCCACTATGGCTCGATCTGCCAAAACTTGCGGGATATTTTCCAGTCCCGGGGACTCTAAGCTAACTCCTCATAACCTCAGTTTTCAGTAAAATAGTCACAGGTAACAGGAGCGCACGCTCCCTGTCGAGCTTCTAGGTCGAAATAAAGCCCCACTTCACTTTAAGACTGAAAGAGTAAACGAAACTGCCGTACGCTTATCGTAAGTTTAAGAAACTATGGCTCAATTTGCCGCAACTTGGAGGATAGTTTCCAGTCTCTAGGACTCTAAACTATCTCCTGATGAACTTAGTTCTTAGTGAAAAGGACAATGGCAAAAGGAGCGCACGCTCGGTGTCAAGCTTGTAGAACCGAAATATGGCCCCACTTCATTTTCAGAGTAAAAGAGTAGCCGAGACTGCCTTACTCGCATCTTGATTTTGAGCATCTTTGGCTCGATTTGCCGGAATTCGGGGAATATTTTCCAGTCCCGAGGACTCTATGCTAACTCATGATGAACTTAGTTTTCAGTGATATGTACACAGGCAAAAGGAGCGCACGCTCGGTGTCGAGCTTCTCGGCCGAAATATAGCCCCACTTCATTTTAAGACTGAAAGAGTAGCCGAGACCGCCTTACGCGCATCGTGATTTTGAGCAACTTTGGCTCGATCTGCCAGAATTTGGGAAATATTTTCCAGTCCCAAGGACTCTAAACTAACACCTGATCGCCTAAGATGTCAGTGAAATGGACACAGGTAAAATTAGCGCACGCCCGGTCTCGAGCTTCTAGGTCGAAATACAGCCCCCCTTAATTTTAAGACTGAAAGAGTAGCCGAGAGCGCCTTACGCGCATCGTGATTTTGGGCCACTTTTGCTCGATTTCCCGGAAGTTGGCGAATAATTTAAAGTCCCGGGGACGCTAAACTAACTCCCGATGACCTTGGTTTCCAATTTAATGAACACAGCAAAACATTCTGAACGCTCACCTTCGAGCTTCAGGGCCGAAATATAGCCCTACTTAAATTTAAGACTGAAAGAATAGCCGAGAGCCCGTTACGCGCATGGTGATTTTGATCAACTTCGGCGCGATTTCCTGGAACTTGGAGAATATTTTCCAGTCCCGGGGACTCTAAACTAACTCCTGACGGCCTTGGTTTGCAGTGAAAGGGACAGAGCAAAACTTTTTGAACGCGCACTTTCTAGCTTCTTGGCCGAACTATAGCCCAACTTCACTTTAAGACTGAAAGACTAACCGAGAGCGCCTTACGCGCATCGTGACTTTGACCAACTTCGGCTCGATCTGGCGGAACATGGGAAATATTTTCTAGTCCCAAGGGCTCTAAAGTAACTCTTGATGGCCTTACTTTGCAGTGAAATGGACACAGCAAAACTTTTCGAATGCGCACTTTCGAGCCTCTGGGCCGAAATATAGCGCAACTTCACTTTAAGACTGAAAGAGTAGCCGGGACCACCTTGCGCGCACCGTGATTTTGACCAACTTGGGGTGGATTTCCCGGAACTGGGGGGATATTTTCTACTTCCGCGTACTCTAAACTAACGCCTGGTGGCCTTGGTTAGCAGTGAAATGGACACAGCAAAACTTTTTGAACGCTCACTTTCGAGCTTGTGGGCCGAAATACAGCCACACTTCACTTTAAGACTGAAACAGTAGCCGAGACCGCGTTACGCGCATCGTGATTTTGATCAACTTCTGCTCGATTTCCCGGAACTTGGGGAATATTTTCCAGTCCCGGGGACTCTAAACTAACTCCTGATGGGCTTGGTTTGCAGTGATATGTACACAGCACAAGTTTTTGAACGCAGACTTTCGAGGTTCTGGACCGAAATAGAGCCCCACTTCACTTGAAGACTGAAACAGTAGCCGAGACCGACTTACGTGCATCCTGATTTTGAGGAACTTCGGCTCGATTTGCCGGAACTTAGGGGATATATTCCAGTTCTGAGGACTCTAAACTAATTCCTGATGGCCTTGGTTTGCAGTAAAATGGACACAGCAAAACTTTTTTAACGCTCAATTTCGATCTTGTGGGCCAAAATATAGCCCCACTTTACTTTAACACTAAAAGGGTAGCCGAGACTGTCTTAAGCGCATCGTGATTTTCACCAAGTTCGGCTCCATTTCCAGGAACTGGGGGAATATTTTCCAGTCCCGGGGACTCTAAACTAACTCCTGATTGCCTTGGTTGGCCGAGCAATGGACACAGGAAAACTTTTTGAACGCTCACTTTCGAGCTGCTGGGTCGAAATATAGCCCAACTTCATTTTAAAACTGAAAGAGTAGCCGAGACCGCCTTGCGCGCAACGTGATTTTGACCAACTTCCGCTTGATTTCCCGGAACTTGGGGGATATTTTACAGTCCCGGGGACTCTAAACTAACTCCTGGTGGCCTTGCTTTGCAGTGAAATGGACACAGGAAAACTTTTTGAACGCTCACTTTCGAGCTTCTGCGGCGAAATATAGCCCCACTTCACTTTAAGACTGAAAGATTAGCGAAGACCGTCTTACGCCCATGGTGATTATGACAAACTTAGGCTATATTTCCCGGAATTTGGGGTATATTTTCCACTCCCTGGGTATCTATGCTAACTCCTGACTGCCTTGGCTTGCAGTGAAATTGACACAGCAAAACTTTTTAAACACTCAGTTTCGAGCTTCTGGGGCGAAATATTGCCCCACTTCACTTTAAGACTGAAAGAGTTGCCGAGACCGCGTACGCGCGTCGTGATTTTGACCAACTTCGGCTAAATTTCCCGGAACTTGGGGGATATTTTCCATTCCCGGGGACTCGAAACTGACCCCCGACGTCCTTGATCTGCAGTAAACTGGACACAGCAAGGCTTTTTGAACGCTCATTTTCGAGCTTCTGGGACGATATATAGCCCCACTTTACTTTAAGACTAAAAGAGTAGCCGAGCCCGCCTTACGCGCATCGTGATTTTGGCCATCTTCGGCTTGATTTCGCGGGACTTGGGGGATATTTTCTAGTCCCGGGCATTCTAAACTAAGTCCGGATAGCCTTGTTTTGCAGTGAAATTGAAATAGCCAAACTTTTTGAAAGCAAAGTTTGGAGCTTCTAGGCCGAAATATAGCCCCACTTCACTTGAAGAGTGAAAGATGAGCCGAGTCCGCCTTACGCGCATCGTGATTTTGACCAACTTCGGCTCGATTCGCCGGAAATAAGGGAATATTTTCCAGTTCTGTGGACTCTAAACTAATTCCTGATGGCCTTCGTTTGCAGTGAAATGGACACAGCAAAACTTTTTGAACGCTCATCTTCGAGCTTCTGCGCCAAAATATAGCCCCACTTCACTTGAACACTGAAAGAATAGCCGAGAACGTCTTAAAGACATCGTGATTTTGACCAAGTTCAGCTCGATTTCCCGGAACTTGGGGGATATTTTCCAGTCCGGGGGACTTTAAAATAACTCCTGATGGCCTTTTTTTGCAGTTAAATGCACGAAGCGTAACTTTTTAAACGGTCACTTTCGAGCTTCTGGGCTGAAATATAGCCCCACTTCACTTTAAGACTGCAACAATAGCCGACCCGCGTTTCGCGAATCGTGATTTTGGCCAACTTCGGATCGATATCCCGGAACTTGGGGGATATTTTCCAGTCCTGGGGACTGTAAACTAACTGCTGATTACCTTGGTTTGAAGTGAACTTGACAAGGGAAAACTTTTTGAACGTTCACTTTCGAGCTTCTGGGACGAAATATAGCCCCACTTCACTTTAAGACTGAAAGATTAGCGAAGACCGTCATACGCCCATGGTGATTATGACAAACTTAGGCTAAATTTCGCGGAATTTGGGGGATATTTTCCACTTCCTGGGTCTCTAAACTAACTCGTGATGGCCTTGGTTTGCAGTGAAATTGACACAGCAAAACTTTTTAAACACTCAGTTTCGAGCTTCTGGGGCAAAATATTGCCCCACTTCACTTTAAGACTGAAGGAGTAGCCGAGACCGCGTTCGCGCGTCGTGACTTTGACCAACTTCGGCTCGGTTTCCCGGAACTTCGGGGATATTTTCCATTCCCGGGGACTCTAAACTGACCCCCGACGTCCTTGGTCTGCAGTAACCTGGACACAGCAAGGGTTTTTGAACGCTCATTTTCGAGCTTCTGGGACGAGATATAGCCCCACTTTACTTTAAGACTAAAAGAGTAGCCGAGCCCGCCTTACGCGCATGGTGATTTTGACCAACTTCGGCTCGGTTTCCCGGAACTTGGGGAATATTTTTAGTCCCGCGGACTCTAAAGTAACTCCTGATGGCCTTGGTTCGCATTGAAATGGACATAGGAAAACATTTTGAACGCTCACCTTCGAGCTTCTGGGCCCAAATATAGCCCCACTTCACTTTAAGACTTTAAGAGTAGCCGCGACTGCCTTACGCGCAAGGTGATTTTGAGCAGCTTAGGCTGCATTTCCCGGAACTTGGGGGATATTTTCAAATCCGGCGGACTCTAAACTAACACCTGATTGCCTTGCTTTGCAGTGAATTGGACACAGCATAACTTTTTCAACGCTCACTTTCGAACTTCTTTGCCGAAATATAGCCGCACTTCACTTTAAGACTGAAAGAGTAGCCCAGACCGCCTTACGCGCATCGTGATTTTGACCAACTTGGGATCGATTTCTAGGAAGTTGCGGGGTATTTTGCAGTCCCGAGGACTCTAAACTAACCCGTGATCGCCTTGGTTTGTATTGAAATGGAAAGGAAAACATTTTGAACGCTCACCTTCGAGCTTCTGGGCCCAAATATAGCCCCACTTTACTTTAAGATTGAAAGAGTAGGCGAGTCCTTCTTACGCGCATCGTGGTTCGATTTCCCGGAACTTAGGAGATATATTCAAGTGTCGGGGACTCTAAACTATCTCCTGATTGCCTTGGTTTGCAGTGCAATGGACAGAGCAATTTTTTTTGAACGCTCACTTTGGACCTTCTGGGCCGAAGTAGAGCCTCACTTCACTTTAAGACTCCACGAATAGCCGAGACCGCCTTACGCGTATCTTCATTTTGACAACCTTTGTCCCCATTTTTCTGCACTTACAGGATATTTTCCAGTCCCTGGGACTCTAACCTAACTTCTGCTCGCCTTTGTTTGCAGTGAAATATACACAGGAAGACCTTTTGAACGGTGACTTTCGAGCTTCTGGGCAGAAATATAGCCCCACTTCACTTTAAGACTGAAAGATTAGCCGAGACCGCCTTACGCACATGGTGATTTTGACCAACTTCGGCTAAATTTTCCGGAATTTGGGGGATATTTTCCACTTCCTGGGTCTCTAAACCAATTCCAGGTAGCTTTGGTTTGCAGTGAAATTGACACAGCAAAACCTTTTTAAGCACTCACTTTAGAGCTTCTGGGCCGAAATATTGCCCCACTTCACTTTAAGACTGGAAGAGTAGCCGAGACCGCCTTACGGGCATGGTGATTTTAACCAACCTCGGCTCGATTGCCAGGAAGTTGGGGGATATTTTCTGCTCCCGGAAACTCTAAATTAACTCCTGATGGCCTTCGTTTGCAGTGAAATAGACAGAGCAAAACGTTTTAAACGCTCACTTTCAAGCTCTTGGGCAGCAATGTAGCCCCACTTCACTTCAAGACTGAAAGAGTAGCCGAGACCGCCTTACGCGCATCGTCATTTTGATCAACTTCGGCTCGATTTTCCGGAAATCGGGGGATATTTTCCAGTGCCGGAATCTCTAAACTAAACCCTGCTGTCTTTATTTTTTGCTGAAATGGACACAGGTTAAAGAAGCGCAAGCTAGGTGTCGAGCTTCTAGGCCGAAATATAGCCCCACTTTAATTTAAAACGGTAAGAGTACCATAAACTCTTACGCACATCGTGATTTTCAGCAACTGTGGTTGATTTGCCGGATTTTGGTTGATATTTTACAGTCCCGGGGACTCTAAACTAACTTCTGATGGCCTTAATTTTGACTAAAATGGACACAGATAAAAGGAGCGCTCGCTCGGTGTCGAGCTTCTAGGCCGAAATATAGCCCCACTTCACTTTAAGACGGAAAGAGTAGCAAAGAACGCCTTCCGCGCATCGTAATTTTCACCAACCTCGGCTCGATTTCCTGCGACTTCGAGGATATTTTCCAGTCCCGGGATTTCTAAACTAACTCCTCATTGTCGTGGCTTGCAGTGAAGTGGACTTAGCAGAACTTTCTAAACGCTCACTTGTGAGTTTCTGGAACAAAATATAGCCCAACTTTACTTTAAGACTGATAGAGTAGCCGAGACCGGCTTACGCGCATTGTGATTTTGACCAAATTTGGCTCGATTTCCCGGAACTTGGGGGATATATTCCAGTCCCGGAGACACTAAACTAACCCCTGATGGCCTGGGTTTGCAGTGAAATGGACACAGGAAAACTTTTTAAACGCTTCCTTTGGAGCTTCTGGGCCGAAACATAGCCCCAGTTCACTTTAAAACTTAAAGAGTAGCCGAGACCGCCTTACGCGCATCGTGGTTTTGACCATCTTCGGCTTGATTTCGCGGGACTTGGGGGATATTTTCTAGTCCCGGGCATTCTAAACTAAGTCCGGATAGCCTTGTTTTGCAGTGAAATTGAAACAGCCAAACTTTTTGAAAGCAAAGTTTGGAGCTTCTGGGCCGAAATATAGCCCCACTTCACTTTAACACTGAAACAATAGCCGAGATCGCGTTTTGTGCCTCGTAATTTTGACGAACTTCGGATCGATATCCCGGAACTTGGGGGATATTTTCCAGTCCGGGGGACTCTAAACTAACTCCTGATCGCCTTGCTTTGCATTGAAACTGACAGAGCAAAACGTTGTGAAGACTCACCTTCGAGTTTCTGGGCCGAAATATAGCCCGACTTCTTTTTAAGAGTAAGAGTAGCCGAGTCTGTCTTACGCAAATCGTGATTTTGACTATCTTCGGCTCGATTTCCCGGAACCTGGGGAATATATTCCAGTCCCGGGAACACTAAACTAACTCCTGATGGCCTTGGTTTCCAGTGAAATGGACACAGCAAATTTTTTTGAACCCTTACTTTGGAGCTTCTGGGCCGAAATAGAGCCCCACTTTATTTTAACACTAAAAGAGTAGCCGAGACGGCCTTACGCGCTTATTTATTTTGCCAAACTTTGTCTCGATTTTTCGGCACTTACGGGATATTTTCCAGTCCCTGGGACTCTAAACTAACTCTTGATGGCTTTGCTTCGCAGTGAAATTGACACAGGAAAACTTTTTGAACGCTCACTTTCGAGCTTCTGGGGCGAAATATAGCCCCACTTCACTTTAAGACTGAAAGATTAGCCAAGACCGCCTTACGGCCTGGTGATTTTGACAAACTTGGGCTAAATTTCCCGGAATTTGGGGGATGTTTTCCATTCCCTGGGTCTCTAAACTATCTCCTGATGGCCTTATTTTCATGTGAAATTGAGACAGCAAAACTTTTTAAACACTCAGTTTCGAGCTTCTGGCCCGAAATATTGTCCCACTTCAGTTTAAGACTGAAAGAGTAGCCGAGACCGCCGTACGCGCGTCGTGATTTTGACCAACTTTGGCTCCATTTCCCGGAACTTGAGGGATATTTTACAGTCCCGCGGACTCTAAAGTAACTCGTGATGGCCTTGCTTTGGATTGAAATGGACACAGCAAAACTTTCTGAACGCTCACTTTCAAGCTTCTGGGTGGAAATATTGCTCCAGTTCGCTTTAAGAATGAAAGAGTAGCCGAGACCGCCTTACGCTTATCGTGATTGTGACCAACTTTGGCTCGATTTCCCGGGAAATGGGGGATATTTTCCGGTACCGGGGTCTCTAAAGTAACTCCTGATTACCTTGGTTTGCATTGAAATGGAGAGAGCAAAACTTTTTGAACGCTCCCCTTCGAGCTTCTCAGCCGAAATATAGCCCCACTTCACTTTAAGACTGAAAGAGTAGCCGAGACCGTCTTACGCGCATCGTGGTTTTGACCAACTTCGACTAGATTTCCCGAAACTTCGGGCATATATTCCAGTCCCAAGGACTCTAAAGTAATTGCTGATGGCCTTGGTTTGCAGTAAAATGGACACAGCCAATTTTTTTGAACGCATACTTTCGAAAGTCTGGGGAAAAATATAGCCCCACTTCACTTTAAAACTGAAAGAGTAGCCGAGACCGCCTTAGGCGCATCGTGATTTTGACCAACTTCGGCTGGAGTTTCCGGAACTTAAGGGATATTTTTCAGGCCCGGGGACTCTAAACTAACTCACGATAGCTTTGGTTTTCAGTTAAACTGAGAGAGCAAAACTTTTTGAACGCTCACTTTCGAGCTTCTGGACCGAAATATAGCCCTACTTCACTTTAAGACTGAAAGAGTAGCCGAGACCGCCTTACGCGCATCGTGATTTTGACCAACTTCGTCTGGATTTCGCGGAACTTGGGGGATATTTTCCAGTTCCGGGGACTCTAAGCTAACTCCTGATGGCTTTGGTTTGCAGTGAAATGGACACAGGATAACTTTTTGAACGCTCACTTTCGAGCTTCTGGGCCGAAGCATAGCCCTACTTCACTTTAAGACTGAAAGAGTAGCTGAGATTGCCTTACGCGCATCGTGACTTTGGGTTACTTCGGCTCGATTTCCCGGAACTTGGGAAATAATTCCCAGTCCCGGGCACTCTAAACTAATTCCTGATGGCCTTGGTTTTCAGTGAAATGGACACAGCCAAACTTTTTGAACGTTCACTTTCGAGCTTCTGGGCCGAAATATAGCCCCACTTCACTTTAAGACTGAAAGAGTAGCCGAGACCGCCTGACGCGCATGGTAAATTTGTCCAACTTCGGCTTGATTTCTCGGGGTTTCGGGGATATTTTCCAGTCCCGGAAGCTCTAAACTACATTCCTGATTGCCTTGGTTTTCAGTGAAATGGACAGAGGTAAAAGGAGCGCACGCTAGGTTTCCAGGTTGTAGGCCGATATGTAGCCCCACTTTATTTTAAGACTGAAAGGGTAGACGAAACCGCCTTAAGCGCATCCAAATTTTTAGCCACTATGGCTCGATCTGCCAAAACTTGGGGGATATTTTCCAGTCCCGGGAACTCTAAGCTAACTCCTGATAACCTTACTTTTCAGTAAAATGGTCACAGGTAACAGGAGCGCACGCTCCCTGTCGAGCTTCTAGGTCGAAATAAAGCCCCACTTCATTTTAAGACTGAAAGAGTAAACGAAACTGCCGTACGCTTATCGTAAGTTTAAGAAACTATGGCTCAATTTGCCGAAACTTGGAGGATAGTTTCCAGTCTCGAGGACTCTAAGCTATCTCCTGATGGACTTAGTTCTTAGTGAAAAGGACAATGGCAAAAGGAGCGCACGCTCGGTGTCAAGCTTGTAGAACCGAAATATGGCCCCACTTCATTTTCAGAGTAAAAGAGTAGCCGAGACCGCCTTACTCGCATCTTGATTTTGAGCATCTTTGGCTCGATTTGCCGGAATTCGGGGAATATTTTCCAGTCCCGAGGACTCTATGCTAACTCATGATGAACTTAGTTTTCAGTGATATGTACACAGGCAAAAGGAGCGCACGCTCGGTGTCGAGCTTCTCGGCCGAAATATAGCCCCACTTCATTTTAAGACTGAAAGAGTCGCCGAGACCGCCTTACGCGCATCGTGATTTTAAGCAACTTTGGCTCGATCTGCCAGAATTTGGGAAATATTTTCCAGTCCCAAGGACTCTAAACTAACACCTGATCGCCTAAGATGTCAGTGAAATGGACACAGGTAAGATTAGCGCACGCCCGGTCTCGAGCTTCTAGGTCGAAATATAGCCCCCCTTAATTTTAAGACTGAAAGAGTAGCCGAGACCGCCTTACGCGCATCGTGATTTTGGGCCACTTTTGCTCGATTTCCCGGAAGTTGGCTATTAATTTAAAGTCCCGGGGACGCTAAACTAACTCCCGATGACCTTTTGTTTCCAATTTAATGAACACAGCAAAACATTCTGAACGCTCACCTTCGAGCTCCAGGGCCAAAATATAGCCCTACTTAAATTTAAGACTGAAACAATAGCCGAGAGCCCGTTACGCGCATGGTGATTTTGATCAACTTCGGTGCGATTTCCCGGAACTTGGGAAATATTTTCCAGTCCCGGGGACTCTAAACTAACTCCTGACGGCCTTGCTTTGCAGTGAAATGGACACAGCAAAACTTTTCGAATGCGCACCTTCGAGCCTCTGGGCCGAAATATAGCGCAACTTCACTTTAAGACTGAAAGAGTAGCCGGGACCGCCTTGCGCGCATCGTGATTTTGACCAACTTGGGCTGGATTTCCCGGAACTGGGGGGATATTTTCTACTTCCGTGTACTCTAAACTAACGCCTGATGGCCTTGGTTTGCAGTGAAATGGACACAGGAAAACTTTTTGAACGCTCAGTTTCGAGCTTGTGGGCCGAAATACAGCCACACTTCACTTTAAGACTGAAACAGTAGCCGAGACCGCGTTACGCGCATCGTGATTTTGATCAACTTCTGCTCGATTTCCCGGAACTTGGGGAATATTTTCCAGTCCCGGGGACTCTAAACTAACTCCTGATTGCCATAGTTTGCAGTGAAATTTACACAGCACAAGTTTTTGAACGCAGACTTTCGAAGTTCTGGACCGAAATAGAGCCCCACTTCACTTGAAGACGGAAAGAGTAGCCGAGACCGACTTACGCGCATCCTGATTTTGAGCAACTTCGACTCGATTTGCCGGAACTTAGGGGATATATTCCAGTTCTGAGGACTCTAAACTAATTCCTGATGGCCTTGGTTTGCAGTGAAATGGACACAGCAAAACTTTTTGAACGCTCAATTTCGAGCTTCTGGGCCAAAATATAGCCCCACTTTACTTTAACACTAAAAGGGTAGCCGAGACCGCCTTACGCGCATCGTGATTTTGACAAACTTCGGGTTGATTTCCCGGAACTTGGGGGATATTTTCCAGTCCCGGGGACTCTAAACTAACTACTGCTTGTCTTGGTTTGGAGTGAAATGGAAACAGCAAAACTTTTCGAACGCTGACTTTCCAGCTTCTGGGGCCAAAAGTTTAGCCCCACTTCATTTTAAGCTTGAAAGAGTAGCCGAGGCCGCCTTACGCGCATCGTGATTTTGACCAAGTTCGGCTCCATTTCCCGGAACTGGGGGGATATTTTCCAGTCCCGGGGACTCTGAACTAACTCCTGATTGCCTTGGTTGGCCGAGCAATGGACACAGGAAAACTTTTTGAAGGCTCACTTTCGAGCTGCTGGGTCGAAATATAGCCCCACTTCACTTTAAAACTGAAAGAGTAGCCGAGACCGCCTTGCGCGCAACGTGATTTTGACCAACTTCCGCTTAATTTCCCGGAACTTGGGGGATATTTTACAGTCCCGGGGACTCTAACGTATTTCCTCTTGGCCTTGGTTTGCAGTGAAATGGACACAGGAAAACTTTTTGAACGCTCACTCTCGAGCCTTTTGGGCCGAAATATAGCCCATTTCATTTTAAGGCTGAAAGAGTAGACGAGACCGACTTACGCGCATCGTGATTTTGAGCCTCTCTGGCTCGATTTCCCGGAACTTGGGGGATAGTTTTTAGCTCTGGGAGCTCTAAACTAACTCCTGATTGCCTTACTTTTCAGTGAAATCGACACAGATTAAACTAGCGCACGCTCGGTGCCGAGCTTCTAGGTCGAAATATAGCCCCAGTTCATTTTAAGACTGAAAAAATAGACGAAACGGCCTTACGCGCATCGTGATTTTGAGCAACTTTGGCTCAATTTGCCGGAACTTGTGGGATATTTTTCAGTCCCAGGGACTGTAAACTAACTCCCGATCGCCTTGGTTTGCATTGAAATGGACAGACTAAAACATTTTAAACGCTCACCTTTAAGCTTTCTAGCCGAATATAGCTCCACTTCACTTTCAGCCTGAAAGAGTAGCCGAGACCGTCTTACGCGCATCGTGATTTTGACCAACTTTGGCTTGATTTTCCGAAACTTGGGGGATATTTTGCAGTCCGGGGGACTCTAAACTAACTCCTGATGGCCTTTGTTTGCAGTGAAATGGACACAGCAAAACTTTTTGAACGCTCACTTTGGACCTTCTGGGCCGAAATATAACCCCACTTCACTTTAAGACTTAAAGAATTGCAGAGACCGCTTTACGCGCATCGTGATTTTGACCATCTTCGGCTTGATTTGCCGGGACTTGGGGGATATTTTCTAGTCCCGTGGACTATAAACTAAGTCCTGATGACCTTGTTTTGCAGTGAAATTGAAACAGCAAAAGTTTTTGAAAGCAGAGTTTCGAGCTTCTGGGCCGAAATATAGCCCCACTTCACTTGAGGAGTAAAAGATGAGCCGAGTCCGCCTTACGCGCATCGTGATTTTGACCAACTTCGGCTCGATTGGCCGGAACTTAGGGAATATTTTCCAGTTCTGTGGACTCTAAACTAATTCCTGATGGCCTTGGTTTGCAATGAAATGGACACAGCAAAACTTTTTTAAAGCTCATCTTCGAGCTTCTGCGCCAAAATATAGCCCCACTTCACTTGAACACTGAAAGAATAGCAGAGACCGCCTTACAGACATCGTGATTTTGACCAAGTTCAGCTCGATTTCCCGGAATTTGGGGGATATTTTTCCGTCCCAGGGACGGTAAACTAACTCCCGATCGCCTTGGTTTGCATTGAAATGGACAGAGGAAAACATTTTAAACGCTCACCTTCAATATTCTGACCCGAATATAGCCCCACTTCACTTTAAGCCTGAAAGAGTAGCCGAGACCGTCTTACGCGCATCGTGATTTTGACCAACTTTGGCTTGATTTTCCGGAACTTGGGGGATATTTTCCAGTCACGGGGACTCTAAACTAACTCCTGATCACCTTGGTTTGAAGTGAACTTGACAAGGGAAAACTTTTTGAGCTCTCACTTTCGAGCTTCTGGGGCGAGATATAGGCCCACTTCACTTTAAGACTGAAAGATGAACTAAGACCACCTTACGCCCATGGTGATTTTGACAAACTTAGGCTAAATTTCACGGAATTTGGGGGATATTTTCCACTCCCTGGGTCTCTATACTAACTCCTGATGGCCTTGGTTTGCAGTGAAATTGACACAGCAAAACTTTTTAAACACTCAGTTTCGAGCTTCTGGGGCGAAATATTGCCCCACTTCACTTTAAGACTGAAAGAGTAGCCGAGACCGCGTACGCGCGTCGTGATTTTGACCAACTTCGGCTAAATTTCCCGGAACTTGGGGGATATTTTCCATTCCCGGGGACTCTAAACTGACCCCCGACGTCCTTGGTCTGCAGTAACCTGGACACAGCAAGGCTTTTTGAACGCTCATTTTCGAGCTTCTGGGACGAGATATAGCCCCACTTTACTTTAAGACTAAAAGAGTAGGCGAGCCCGCCTTACGCGCATGGCGATTTTGACCAACTTCGGCTCGGTTTCCCGGAACTTGGGGAATATTTTTTAGTCTCGCGGACTCTAAAGTAACTCCTGATGGCCTTGGTTCGCATTGAAATGGAGACAGCAAAACTTTTTGAACGTTCACTTTCGAGCTTCTTGGCCCAAATATAGCCCCACTTCACTTAAAGACTGAAAGAGTAAGCGAGAGCGCCTTACGCGCATCGTGATTTTGACCAACTTCGGCTCGATTTCCCGCAACTTGGGGAATATTTTTTTAGTCCTGAAGATTCTAAACTAACTCCTGATGGCCTTGGTTTGCATTGAAATGGACATAGGAAAACATTTTGAACGCTCACCTTCGAGCTTCTGGGCCCAAATATAGCCCCACTTCACTTTAAGACTTTAAGAGTGGTCGAGACCGCCTTACGCGCATCGTGATTTTGACCAGCTTAGGCTCGATTTCCGGGAACTTGGGGGATATTTTCAAATCCGGCGGACTCTAAACTAACCCCTAATTACCTTGCTTTGCAGTGAATTGGGCACAGCATAACTTTTTCAACGCCCACTTTCGACTTTCTTTGCCGAAATATAGCCACACTTCACTTTAAGACTGAAAGAGTAGCCCAGACCGCCTTACGCGCATCGTGATTTTGACCAACTTCGGATCGATTTCTAGGAACTTGGGGGTATTTTCCAGTCCCGAGGACTCTAAACTAACCCCTGATCGCCTTGGTTTGTATTGAAATGGACAGAGGAAAACATTTTGAACGCTCACCTTCGAGCTTCTGGGCCCAAATATAGCCCCACTCTACTTTAAGATTGAAAGAGTAGCCGAGACCGTCTTACGCGCGTCGTGAGTTTGACAAACTTTGGGTCGATTTCCCGGAACTTAGGGGATATATTCAAGTCTCGGGGACTCTAAACTATCTCCTGATTGCCTTGGTTTGCAGTGAAATGGACACAGCAATTTTTTTTGAACGCTCACTTTGGACCTTCTGGGCCGAAGTAGAGCCTCACTTCACTTTAAGACTCAACGAATAGCCGAGACGGCCTTACGCGTATCTCCATTTTGACAACCTTTGTCCCCATTTCCCCGCACTTACAGGATATTTTCCAGTCCCTGGGACTCTAACCTAACTTCTGCTCGCCCTTGTTTGCAGTGAAATATACACAGGAAGACCTTTTGAACGGTGACTTTCAAGCTTCTGGGCAGAAATATAGCCCCACTTCACTTCAAGACTGAAAGATTAGCCGAGACCGCCTTACGTACATGGTGCTTTTTACCAACTTCGGCTAAATTTCCCGGAATTTTGGGGATATTTTCCACTTCCTGGGTCTCTAAACTAATTCCTGAGGGCTTTGGTTTGCAGTGAAATTGACATAGGAAAATCTTTTTAAACACTCACTTTACAGCTTCTGGGCCGAAATGTTGCCCCACTTCACTTTAAGACTGAAAGAGTAGCCGAGACCGCCTTACGGGCATGGTGATTTTAACCAACCTCGGCTCGATTGCCAGGAGGTTGGGGGATATTTTCTGCTCCCGGAAACTCTAAATTAACTCCTGATGGCCTTCGTTTGCAGTGAAATAGACAGAGCAAAACTTTTTAAACGCTCACTTTCAAGCTCTTGGGCAGCAATGTAGCCCCATTTCACTTCAAGACTGAAAGAGTAGCCGAGACCGCCTTACGCGCATCGTGATTTTTATCAACTTCGGCTCGATTTTCCGGAAATTGGGGGATATTTCCCAGTGCCGGAATCTCTAAACTAAACCCTGATGTCTTTATTTTTTGCTGAAATGGACACAGGTTAAAGAAGCGCAAGCTAGGTGTCGAGCTTCTAGGCCGAAATATAGCCCCACTTCATTTTAAGACTAAAAGAGTGGCGGAGACCGCCTTACGCGAATGGTGATTTTTGAGCATCTTTGGCTGGATTTGCGGGGACTAGGGGGATATTTTCCAGTCCCGGGGCACTCTAAACTAACTCCTGATTGCCGTATTATTAAGTGAAAAGGACAGAGGTAAACGAAGCGGACGCTAGGTGTGGAGCTTCTAGGCCGAAATATAGCCCCACTTTAGTTTAAAACGGTAAGAGTACCATAAACTCTTACGCACATCGTGATTTTCAGCAACTTTGGTTGATTTGCCGGATTTTGGTTGATATTTTACAGTCCCGGAGACTCTAAACTAACTTCTGATGGCCTTAATTTTGACTAAAATGGACACAGATAAAAGGAGCGCTCGCTCGGTGTCGAGCGTCTAGGCCGAAATATAGCCCCACTTCACTTTAAGACGGAAAGAGTAGCAAAGAACGCCTTCCGCGCATCGTGATTTTCACCAACTTGGGCTGGATTTCCCGCAACTTCGAGGATATTTTCCAGTCCCGGGATTTCTAGACTAACTCCTCATTGTGGTGGTTTGCAGTGAAGTGGACTTAGCAGGACATTTTAAACGCTCACTTGTGAGTTTCTGGAACAAAATATAGCCCAACTTTACTTTAAGACTGATAGAGTAGCCGAGACCGGCTTACGCGCATAGTAATTTTGACCAAATTTGGCTCGATTTCCCGGAACTTGGGGGATATATTCCAGTCCCGGGGACTCTAAACTAACTCCTGATGGCCTGGGTTTGGAGTGAAATGGACACAGGAAAACTTTTTGACCGTTTCCTTTCGAGCTTCTGGGCCGAAACATAGCCCCACTTCACTTTAAGACTTAAAGAGTAGCCGAGACCGCCTTACGCGCATCGTGATTTTGACCATCTTCGGCTTGATTTCGCGGGACTTGGGGGATATTTTCTAGTCCCGGGGATTCTAAACTAAGTCCGGATGGCCTTGTTTTGCAGTGAAATTGAAACAGCCAAACTTTTTGAAAGCAAAGTTTGGAGCTTCTAGGCCGAAATATAGCCCCACTTCACTTGAAGAGTGAAAGATGAGCCGAGTCCGCCTTACGCGCATCGTGATTTTGACCAACTTCGGCTCGATTGGCCGGAAATTAGAGAATATTTTCCAGTTCTGTGGACTCTGAACTTTTTCGTGATTGCCTTGGTTTGCAGTGAAATGGACACAGCAAAAGTTTTTTAACGCTTATCTTCGAGCTTCTGCCCTAAAATATACCCCAACTTCCCTTTAAGACTGAAAGAATAGCTGAGACCGCCTTGCGCGCATCGTGATTTTGAAAAACTTCGGCTCGATTTACCGGAATTTGGGGGATATTTTCCAGTCCGGGAAGCTCTAAACTAACTCCTGATCGTCTTGGTTTGCATTGAAATGGACACAGCCCAAGTTTTTCAACGCTCACTTTCGAGCTTCTGGCCCGAAATATAGACTGAAAGAGGAGCCGAAACCGTCTTGCGCGAATCGTGATTTTGACCAACTTCGGGTCGATTTCCCGGAGCTTGGCGGATATATTCGAGTCCCGCGAGCTCTAAATTAACTCCTTATTGCCTTGGTTTTCGGAGAAATGGACAGAGCAGAACTTTTTTAACAGTTACCTTCCAGCTTGTGGGTTAAAGAGAAGCCCACTTCACTTTAACCCTGAAATAGTAGCCGAGACCGCCTTACGCGCATCGTGATTTTGACCAACTTTAGCTCGATTTCCCGGAACTTGGCGGATATTTTCCAGTCCGGGGGACTTTAAACTAACTCCTGATGGCCTTTTTTCCAGTTAAATGTACAAAGCGTAACTTTTTAAACGGTCACTTTCGAGCTTCTGGTTCGAAATATAGCCCCACTTCACTTTAAGACTGAAACAATAGCCGAGATCGCGTTTCGCGCATCGTGATTTTGACCAAATTCCGATCGATATCCCGGATCTTGGGGGATATTTTCCAGTCCCGGGGACTCTAAACTAACTCCTGATCGCCTTGCTTTGCATTGAAACTTACAGAGCAAAACGTTGTGAAGACTCACCTTCGAGCTTCTGGGCCAAAATATAGCCCCACTTCTTTTTAAGAGTAAGTGTAGCCGAGTCTGTCTTACGCAAATCGTGATTTCGACAAACTTCGGCTCGATTTCCCGGAACCTGGGGGATATATTCCAGTCCCGGGAACAGTAAACTAACTCCTGATGGCCTTGTTTCCAGTGAAATGGACACAGCAAATTTTTTTGAACCCTTACTTTGGAGCTTCTGGGCCGAAATAGAGCCCCACTTTATTTTAACACTAAAAGAGTAGCCGAGGCGGCCTTACGCGCTTATTTATTTTGCCAAACTTTGCGTCGATTTTTCGGCACTTACGGGATATTTTCCAGTCCCTGGGACTCTAAACTAACTCTTGATGGCTTTGGTTCGAAGTGAAATTGACACAGGAAAACTTTTTGAGCTCTCACTTTCGAGCTTCTGGGGCGAAATATAGCCCCACTTCACTTTAAGACTGAAAGATTAGCCAGGACCGCCTTACGCCCTGGTGATTTTGACAAACTTGGGCTAAATTTCCCGGAATTTGGGGATATTTTCCACTCCCTGGGTCTCTAAACTAACTCGTGATGGCCTTGGTTTGCAGTGAAATTGAGACAGCAAAACTTTTTAAACACTCAGTTTCGAGCTTCTGGGCCGAAATATTGCCCCACTTCACTTTAAGACTGAAAGAGTAGCCGAGACCGCCGTACGCGCGTCGTGATTTTGACCAACTTTGGCTCAATTTCCTGGAACTTGGGGGATATTTTCCATTCCCGGGGACTCTAAACTGGCCCCTGACGTCCTTGGTCTGCAGTAAAATGGACACAGCAAAACTTTCTGAACGCTCACTTTCGAGCTTCTGGGCCGAAATATAGCTCCACTTTACTTTAAGATTGAAAGAGTAGCCGAGACCGGCTTACGCGCATGGTAATTTTGACCAACTTCGGCTCGATTTCCCGGAACTTGGAGGATATTTTACAGTCCCGCGGAATCTAAAGTAACTCCTGATGGCCTTGGTTTCCAGTGAAATGGACACAGCAATTTTTTTTGAACCCTTACTTTGGAGCTTCTGGGCCGAAATAGAGCCCCACTTTATTTTAACACTAAAAGAGTAGCCGAGACGGCCTTACGCGCTTATTTATTTTGCCAAACTTTGCGTCGATTTTTCGGCACTTACGGGATATTTTCCAGTCCCCGGGACTCTAAACTAACTCTTGATGGCTTTTCTTCGAAGTGAAATTGACACAGGAAAACTTTTTGAGCTCTCACTTTCGAGCTTCTGGGGCGAAATATAGCCCCACTTCACTTTAAGACTGAAAGATTAGCCAGGACCGCCTTACGCCCTGGTGATTTTGACAAACTTGGGCTAAATTTCCCGGAATTTGGGGGATATTTTCCACTCCCTGGGTCTCTAAACTAACTCGTGATGGCCTTGGTTTTCAGTGAAATTGAGACAGCAAAACTTTTTAAACACTCAGTTTCGAGCTTCTGGGCCGAAATATTGCCCCACTTCACTTTAAGACTGAAAGAGTAGCCGAGAGCGCCGTACGCGCGTCGTGATTTTGACCAACTTTGGCTCAATTTCCTGGAACTTGGGGGATATTTTCCATTCCCGGGGACTCTAAACTGGCCCCCGACGTCCTTGGTCTGCAGTAAAATGGACACAGCAAAACTTTCTGAACGCTCACTTTCGAGCTTCTGGGCCGAAATATAGCTCCACTTTACTTTAAGATTGAAAGAGTAGCCGAGACCGGCTTACGCGCATCGTAATTTTTACAACTTCGGCTCGATTTCCCCGAACTTGGGGGATATTTTACAGTCCCGCGGACTCTAAAGTAACTCGTGATGGCCTTGCTTTGGAGTGAAATGGATACAGCAAAACTTTCTGAACGCTCGCTTTGAAGCTTCTAGGCGGAAATATTGCCCCAGTTCACTTTAACAATGAAAGAGTAGCCGAGACCGCCTTACGCTTATCGTGATTGTGACTAACTTTGGCTCGATTTCCCGGGAAATGGGGGATATTTTCCGGTACCGGGGTCTCTAAAGTAACTCCTGATTACCTTGGTTTGCATTGAAATGGAGAGAGCAAAACTTTTTGAACGCTCCCCTTCGAGCTTCTCAGCCGAAATATAGCCCCACTTCACTTTAAGACTGAAAGAGTAGCCGAGACCGCCTCAGGCGCATCGTGATATTGACCAACTTCGGCTCGAGTTTCCGGAACTTAAGGGATATTTTTCAGTCCCGGGGACTCTAAAATAACTCACGATGGACTTGCTTTTCAGTTAAATTGAGAGAGCAAAACTTTTTGAACGCTCACTTTCGAGCTTCTGGACCGAAATATAGCCCTACTTCACTTTAAGACTTTAAGAGTAGCCGAGACCGCCTTACACGCATCGTGATTTTGACCAACTTCGTCTCGATTTCGCAAAACTTGGGGGATATTTTCCAGTTCCGGAGTCTCTTAACTAACTCCTGATGGCTTTGGTTTGAAGTGAAATGGACACAGGATAACTTTTTGAACGCTCACTTTCGAGCTTCTGGGCCGAAGCATAGCCCTACTTCACTTTAAGACTGAAAGAGTAGCTGAGATTGCCTTACGCGCATCGTGACTTTGGGTTACTTCGGCTCGATTTCCCGGAACTTGGGAAATAATTCCCAGTCCTGGGCACTCTAAACTAATTCCTGATGGCCTTGGTTTTCAGTGAAATGGAGAGAGCAAAACTTTTTGAACGTTCACTTTCGAGCTTCTGGGCCGAAATATAGCCCCACTTCACTTTAAGACTGAAAGAGTAGCCGAGACCGCCTGACGCGCATGGTAAATTTGTCCAACTTGGGCTTGATTTCTCGGGGTTTCGGGGATATTTTCCAGTCCCGGAAGCTCTAAACTAACTCCTGATTGCCTTGGTTGTCAGTGAAATGGACACAGGTAAAAGGAGCGCACGCTAGGTTTCCAGGTTGTAGGCCAAAATGTAGCTCCACTTTATTTTAAGACTGAAAGGGTAGACGAAGCCGCCTTAAGCGCATCCAAATTTTTAGTCACTATGGCTCGATCTGCCAAAACTTGCGGGATATTTTCCAGTCCCGGGGACTCCAAGCTAACTCCTCATAACCTTAGTTTTCAGTAAAATGGTCACAGGTAACAAGAGCGCACGCTCCCTGTCGAGCTTCTAGGTCGAAATAAAGCCCCACTTCATTTTAAGACTGAAAGAGTAAACGAAACTGCCGTACGCTTATCGTAAGTTTAAGAAACTATGGCTCAATTTGCCGAAACTTGGAGGATAGTTTCCAGTCTCGAGGACTCTAAGCTATCTCCTGATGGACTTAGTTCTTAGTGAAAAGGACAATGGCAAAAGGAGCGCACGCTCGGTGTCAAGCTTGTAGAACCGAAATATGGCCCCACTTCATTTTCAGAGTGAAAGAGTAGCCGAGACCGCCTTACTCGCATCTTGATTTTGAGCATCTTTGGCTCGATTTGCCGGAATTCGGGGAATATTTTCCAGTCCCGAGGACTCTATGCTAACTCATGATGAACTTAGTTTTCAGTGATATGTACACAGGAAAAAGGAGCGCTCGCTCGGTGTCGAGCTTCTCGGCCGAAATATAGCCCCACTTCATTTTAAGACTGAAAGAGTAGCCGAGACCGCCTTACGCGCATCGTGATTTTGAGCAACTTTGGCTCGATCTGCCAGTATTTGGGGAATATTTACCAGTCCAAGGGACTCTAAACTAACACCTGATCGCCTAAGATGTCCGTGAAATGGACACAGGTAAGATTAGCGCACGCCCGGTCTCGAGCTTCTAGGTCGAAATATAGCCCCCCTTAATTTTAAGACTGAAAGAGTATCCGAGACCGCCTGACGTGCATCGTGATTTTGGGCCACTTTTGCTCGATTTCCCGGAAGTTGGCGAATAATTTAAAGTCCCGGGGACGCTAAACTAACTCCCGATGACCTTGGTTTCCAATTTAATGAACACAGCAAAACATTCTGAACGCTCACCTTCGAGCTTCAGGGCCGAAATATAGCCCTACTTAAATTTAAGACTGAAAGAATAGCCGAGAGCCCGTTACGCGCATGGTGATTTTGATCAACTTTGGCGCGATTTCCTGGAACTTGGAGAATATTTTCCAGTCCCGGGGACTCTAAACTAACTCCTGACGGCGTTGGTTTGCAGTGAAAGGGACGGAGCAAAACTTTTTGAACGCGCACTTTGGAGCTTCTTGGCCGAACTATAGCCCAACTTCACTTTAAGACTGAAAGACTAACCGAGAGCGCCTTACGCGCATCGTGACTTTGACCAACTTCGGCTCGATCTGGCGGAACTTGGGAAATATTTTCTAGTCCCAAGGGCTGTAAACTAACTCCTGATGGCCTTGCTTTGCAGTGAAATGGACACAGCAAAACTTTTCGAATGCGCACTTTCGAGCCTCTGGGCTGAAATATAGCGCAACTTCACTTTAAGACTGAAAGAGTAGCCGGGACCGCCTTGCGCGCATCGTGATTTTGACCAACTTGGGCTCGATTTCCCGGAACTGGGGGGATATTTTCTACTTCCGCGTACTCTAAACTAACGCCAGATGGCCTTGGTTTGCAGTGAAATGGACACAGCAAAACTTTTTGAACGCTCAGTTTCGAGCTTGTGGGCCGAAATACAGCCACACTTCACTTTAAGACTGAAACAGTAGCCGAGACCGCGTTACGCGCATCGTGATTTTGATCAACTTCTGCTCGATTTCCTTGAACTTGGGGAATATTTTCCAGTCCCGGGGACTCTACACTAACTCCTGATTGCCGTAGTTTGCAGTGAAATTTACACAGCACAAGTTTTTGAACGCACACTTTCGAGGTTCTGGACCGAAATAGAACCCCACTTCACTTGAAGACTGAAAGAGTAGCCGAGACCGACTTACGCGCATTCTGATTTCTAGCAACTTCGGCTCGATTTGGCGGAACTTAGGGGATATATTCCAGTTCTGAGGACTCTAAACTAATTCGTGATGGCCTTGGTTTGCAGTAAAATGGACACAGCATAACTTTTTTAACGCTCAATTTCGAGCTTCTGGGGCAAAATATAGCCCGACTTTACTTTAACACTAAAAGGGTAGCCGAGACCGCCTTACGCGCATCGTGATTTTGACAAACTTCGGGTTGATTTCCCGGAACTTGGGAAATATTTTCCAGTCCCGGGGACTCTAAACTAACTCCTGCTTGTCTTGGTTTGGAGTGAAATGGAAACAGCAAAACTTTTTGAACGCTGACTTTGCAGCTTCTGGGGTCAAACGTTTAGCCCCACTTCATTTTAAGATTGAAAGAGTAGCCGAGACCGCCTTACGCGCATTCTATTTTTGACTAACTTAAGCTCGATTTTCGGAAACTTCGGGAATATTTTCCAGTCCCGGGGACTCTAAACTAACTCCTGATGGCCTTGCTTTGCAGTGAAATGGACACAGGAAAACTTTTTTAACGCTCTTGTGCAAGCTTCTGGGCCAAAATATAGCCACACTTCACTTGAAGACTTAAAGAGTAGCCGAGACCGCCTTATGCGAATCGTGATTTTGACAAACTACGCCTCGATTTCCCGGAAGTTGGGGGATATTTTGCAGACCCGGGAACTTTAAACTAACTCCTGATTGCCTTGGTTTGCAGTAAAATGGAAACGGCAAAACTGTGTCAACGCTCACTTTCGAGCTGCTGGGTCGAAATATATCCCCACTTCACTTTAAAACTGAAAGAGTAGCCGAGACCGCCTTGCGCGCAACGTGATTTTGACCAACTTCCGCTTGATTTCCCGGAACTTGGGGGATATTTTACAGTTCCGGGGACTCGAACGTATTTGCTCTTGGCCTTGGTTTGCAGTGAAATGGACACGGGAAAACCTTTTGAACGCTCACTTTCGAGCCTTTGGGCCGAAATATAACCCATTTCATTTTAAGGCTGAAAGAGTAGACGAGACCGCCTTACGCGCATCGTGATTTTGAGCCCCTATGGCTCGATTTCCCGGAACTTGGGGGGTATTTTCCAGCTTTGGGAGCTCTAAGCTAAGTCCTAATTGCCTTAGTTTTCAATGAAATGGACACAGGTAAAAGGAGCGCACGCTCGGTGTCACGTTTCTAGCCCGAAATGTAGCCTTGCCTCATTTTAAGACTGAAAGAGTAGCCTAGACCACGTTACGCACATCGTGATTTTGAGAAACTTTGGCTCGATTTGCCGGAACTTGGGAGATAGTTTCCACTTCAAGGAACTCTAAAGTAACTGCTGAATGCCTTAGTTTCCATTGAAACGGACAGAGGTAAAAGGAGCGCACGCTCGGTGTCGAGCTTATAGGCCGAAATATAGCCCCACTACATTTTAAGCCTGAAAGAGTAGACGAAACCGCCTCACGCGCATAATTATTTTCACCAACTTTGGCTCTAGTTGCCCAAATTTGGGGGATATTTTCCAGTAGCGGGGACTCTAAACTGACTCCTGATGGCCTTCGTTTTCAGTAAAATGGACACAGGTAAAAGGGGCACAAGCTCGGTGTCGAGCCTCTAGGTCGAAATATAGCCCCACTTCATTTTAAGACTGAAGGAGTAGCCTGGAGTGCCTTACGCACATCGTGATTTTATGGAACTTTGGCTCGATTAGCCTTAATTTAGGGAATATTTTTCAGTCCCGGGGACTCTAAACTAACTCCTGATTGCCTTAGTTTTCAGTGAAATCGACACAGATTAAATTAGCGCACGCTCGGTGCCGAGCTTCTTGGTCGAAATATAGCCCCACTTCATTTTAAGACTGAAAAAATAGACGAAACGGCCTTACGCGCATCGTGATTTTGAACAACTTTGGCTCAATTTGCCGGAACTTGTGGGATATTTTTCAGTCCCAGGGACTGTAAACTAACTCCCGATCGCCTTGGTTTGCATTGAAATGGACAGACTAAAACATTTTAAACGCTCACCTTCAAGCTTCTGAGCCGAATATAGCCCCACTTCACTTTAAGCCAGAAAGAGTAGCCGAGGCCGTCTTACGCGCATCGTGAGTTTGACAAACTTTGGCTCGATTTCCCGGAACTTAGGGGATATATTCAAGTCTCGGGGACTCTAAACTATCTCCTGATTGCCTTGGTTTGCAGTGAAATGGACAGAGCAATTTTTTTTGAACGCTCACTTTGGACCTTCTGGGCCGAAGTAGAGCCTCACTTCACTTTAAGACTCAACGAATAGCCGAGACGGCCTTACGCGTATCTTCATTTTGACAACCTTTGTCCCCATTTTCCCGCACTTACAGGATATTTTCCAGTCCCTGGCACTCTAAACTAACTTCTGCTCGCCTTTGTTTGCAGTGAAATTGACACAGGAAGACCTTTTGAACGGTCACTTTCGAGCTTCTGGGCAGAAATGTAGCCCCACTTCACTTTAACACTGAAAGATTAGCCGAGACCGCCTTACGCACATGGTGATTTTGACCAACTTCGGCTAAATTTCCCGGAATTTGGGGGATATTTTCCACTTCCTGGGTCTCTAAACCAATTCCTGATGGCCTTGGTTTGCAGTGAAATTGACACAGCAAAACCTTTTTAAACACTCACTTTAGAGCTTCTGGGCCGAAATATTGCCCCACTTCACTTTAAGACTGAAAGAGTAGCCGAGACCGCCTCACGGGCATGGTGATTTTAACCAAGCTCGGCTCGATTGCCAGGAAGTTGGAGGATATTTTCTGCTCCCGGAAACTCTAAATTAACTCCTGATGGCCTTCGTTTGTAGTGAAATAGACAGAGCAAAACTTTTTAAACGCTCACTTTCAAGCTCTTGGGCAGCAATGTAGCCCCACCTCACTTCAAGACTGAAAGAGTAGCCGAGACCGCCTTACGCGCATCGTGATTTTTATCAACTTCGGCTCGATTTTCCGGAAATTGGGAGATATTTTCCAGTTGCGGAATCTCTAAACTAAACCCTGATGTCTTTATTTTTTGCTGAAATGGACACAGGTTAAAGAAGCGCAAGCTAGGTGTCGAGCTTCTAGGCCGAAATATAGTCCCACTTCATTTTAAGACTAAAAGAGTAGCCGAGACCGCCTTACGCGAATGGTGATTTTTGAGCATCTTTGGCTCGATTTGCGGGGACTAGGGGGATATTTTTCTTTGACGGGGACTCTAAACTAACTCCTGATTGCCGTATTATTAAGTGAAAAGGACAGAGGTAAACGAAGCGGACGCTAGGTGTGGAGCTTCTAGGCCGAAATATAGCCCCACTTTAATTTAAAACGGTAAGAGTACCATAAACTCTTACGCACATCGTGATTTTCAGCAACTTTGGTTGATTTGCCGGACTTTGGTTGATATTTTACAGTCCCGGAGACTCTAAACTAACTTCTGATGGCCTTAATTTTGACTAAAATGGACACAGATAAAAGGAGCGCTCGCTCGGTGTCGAGCTTCTAGGCCGAAATATAGCCCCACTTCACTTTAAGACGGAAAGAGTAGCAAAGAACGCCTTCCGCGCATCGTGATTTTCACCAACTTGGGCTGGATTTCCCGCAACTTCGAGGATATTTTCCAGTCCCGGGATTTCTAAACTAACTCCTCATTATCGTGGTTTGCAGTGAACTGGACTTAGCAGAACTTTTTCGACGCTCACTTGTGAGTTTCTGGAACAAAATATAGCCCAACTTTACTTTAAGACTGATAGAGTAGCCGAGACCGGCTTACGCGCATGGTGATTTTGACCAAATTTGGCTCGATTTCCCGGAACTTGGGGGATATATTCTAGTCCCGGGGACTCTAAACAAACTCCTGATTGCCTGGGTTTGCAGTGAAATGGACACAGGAAAACTTTTTGAACGCTTCCTTTCGAGCTTCTAGGCCGAAATATAGCCCCACTTCACTTGAAGAGTGAAAGATGAGCCGAGTCCGCCTTACGCGCATCGTGATTTTGACCAACTTCGGCTCGATTTGCCGGAAATTAGGGAATATTTTCTAGTTTTGTGGACTCTAAACTTATTCCTGATGGCCTTGGTTTGCAGTGAAATGGACACAGCAAAACGTTTTGAACGCTTATCTTCGAGGTTCTGGCCTAAAATATAGCCCAACTTCACTTTAAGACTGAAAGAATAGCTGAGACCGCCTTGCGCGCATTGTGATTTTGACCAACCTCGGCTCGATTTCCCGGAATTTGGGGGATATTTTCCAGTCCCGGACACCCTAAACTAACTCCTGATCGTCTTGGTTTGCATTGAAATGGACACAGGAAAACTTTTTGAACGCTCACTTTCGAGCTTCTGGCCCGAAATATAGCCCACTTTACTTTAAGACTGAAAGAGTAGCCGAAACCGTCTTGCGCGAATCGTGATTTTGACCAACTTCGGGTCGATTTCCCGGAGCTTGGCGGATATATTCGAGTCCCGCGAGCTCTAAATTAACTCCTTATGGCCTTGGTTTTCGGAGAAATGGACAGAACAGAACTTTTTTAACAATCACCTTCTAGCTTGTGGGCTTAAATAGAAGCCCACTTCACTTTAACCCTGAAATAGTAGCCCAGACCGCCTTACGCGCATAGTGATTTTGACCAAGTTCAGCTCGATTTCCCGGAACTTGGGGGATATTTTCCAGTCCGGGGGACTGTAAACTAAGTCCTGATTGCCTTGGTTTGCAGTGAAATGCGCAGAGTATAACTTTTTTAATGATCACTTTGCAGCTTCTGGGCCGAAATATAGCCCCACTTTACTTTAAGACTGAAAGAGTAGCGGAGACCGCCTTACAGGCATCGTGATTTTGACCAACTTCGGATCGATATCCCGCAACTTGGGGGATATTTTCCAGTCCCAGGGACTCTAGACTAACTCCTGATCGCCTTGCTTTGCATTTAAACTGACAGAGCAAAACGTTGTGAAGACTCACCTTCGAGCTTCTGGGCCGAAATATAGCCCCACTTCTTTTTAAGAGTAAGAGTAGCCGAGTCTGTCTTACGCAAATCGTGATTTTGACTAACTTCGGCTCGATTTCCCGGAACCTGGGGGATATATTCCAGTCCCGGGAACACTAAACTAACTCCTGATGGCCTTGGTTTCCAGTGAAATGGACACAGCAAATTTTTTTGAACCCTTACTTTGGAGCTTCTGGGCCGAAATAGAGCCCCACTTTATTTTAACACTAAAAGAGTAGCCGAGGCGGCCTTACGCGCTTATTTATTTTGCCAAACTTTGTCTCGATTTTTCGGCACTTACGGGATATTTTCCAGTCCCTGGGACTCTAAACTAACTCTTGATGGCTTTGCTTCGAAGTGAAATTGACACAGGAAAACTTTTTGAACGCTCACTTTCGAGCTTCTGCGGCGAAATATAGCCCCACTTCACTTTAAGACTGAAAGATTAGCCAGGACCGCCTTACGCCCTGGTGATTTTGACAAACTTGGGCTAAATTTCCCGGAATTTGGGGGATATTTTCCACTCCCTGGGTCTCTAAACTAACTCGTGATGGCCTTGGTTTGCAGTGAAATTGAAACAGCAAAACTTTTTAAACACTCAGTTTCGAGCTTCTGGGCCGAAATATTGCCCCAGTTCACTTTAAGACTGAAAGAGTAGCCGAGAGCGCCGTACGCGCGTCGTGATTTTGACCAACTTTGGCTAAATTTCCCGGAACTTGAGGGATATTTTCCATTCCCGGACACTCTAAACTGGCCCCTGACGTCCTTGGTCTGCAGTAAAATGGACACAGCAAAACATTTTGAACGCTCACTTTCGAGCTTCTGGGCCGAAATATAGCTCCACTTTACTTTAAGATTGAAAGAGTAATTTTGACCAACTTCGGCTCGATTTCCCCGAACTTGGGGGATACTTTACAGTCTCGCGGACTCTAAAGTAACTCCTGATGGCCTTGCTTTGGAGTGAAATGGACACAGCAAAACTTTCTGAACGCTCACTTTCAAGCTTCTGGGCGGAAATATTGCCCCAGTTCACTTTAAGAATGAAAGAGTAGCCGAGACCGCCTTACCCTTATCGTGATTGTGACCAACTTTGGCTCGATTTCCCGGGAAATGGGGGATATTTTCCGGTACCGGGGACTCCAAAGTAACTCCTGATTACCTTGGTTTGCATTGAAATGGAGAGAGCAAAACTTTTTGAACGCTCCCCTTCGAGATTCTGAGCCGAAATATAGCCCCACTTCTGATCACTTTAAGACTGAAAGAGTAGCCGAGACCGTCTTACGCGCATCGTAGTTTTGACCAACTTCGGCTAGATTTCCCGAACCTTCGGGGATATATTCCAGTCCCAAGGACTCTAAAGTAATTGCTGATGGCCTTGGTTTGCAGTGAAATGGACACAGCCAATTTTTTTGAACGCATACTTTCGAAATTCTAGGGAGAAATATAGCCCCACTTCACTTTAAAACTGAAACAGTAGCCGAGACCGCCTTAGGCGCATAGTGATTTTGACCAACTTCGGCTCGAGTTTCCGGAACATAAGGGATATTTTTCAGTCCCGGGGACTCTAAACTAACTCACGATGGCCTTGGTTTTCAGTTAAATGGAGAGAGCAAAACTTTTTGAACGTTCACTTTCCAGCTTCTGGGCCGAAATATAGCCCCACTTCACTTTAAGACTGAAAGAGTAGGCGAGACCGCCTTAGGCGCATGGTAAATTTGTCCAACTTCGGCTTGATTTCTCGGGGTTTGGGGGATATTTTCCAGTCCCGGAAGCTCTAAAATACACTCCTGATTGCCTTGGTTTTCAGTGAAATGGACACAGGTAAAAGGAGCGCACGCTAGGTTTCCAGGTTGTAGGCCGAAATGTAGCCCCACTTTATTTTAAGACTGAAAGGGTAGACGAAGCCGCCTTAAGCGCATCCAAATTTTTAGCCACTATGGCTCGATCTGCCAAAACTTGCGGGATATTTTCCAGTCCCGGGGACTCCAAGCTAACTCCTCATAACCTTAGTTTTCAGTAAAATGGTCACAGGTAACAGGAGCGCACGCTCCCTTTCGAGCTTCTAGGTCGAAATAAAGCCCCACTTCATTTTAAGACTGAAAGAGTAAACGAAACTGCCGTACGCTTATCGTAAGTTTAAGAAACTATGGCTCAATTTGCCGAAACTTGGAGGATAGTTTCCAGTGTCGAGGACTCTAAACTATCTCCTGATGGACTTAGTTCTTAGTGAAAAGGACAATGGCAAAAGGAGCGCACGCTCGGTGTCAAGCTTGTAGAACCGAAATATGGCCCCACTTCATTTTCAGAGTGAAAGAGTAGCCGAGACCGCCTTACTCGCATCTTGATTTTGAGCATCTTTGGCTCGATTTGCCGGAATTCGGGGAATATTTTCCAGTCCCGAGGACTCTATGCTAACTCATGATGAACTTAGTTTTCAGTGATATGTACACAGGAAAAAGGAGCGCACGCTCGGTGTCGAGCTTCTCGGCCGAAATATAGCCCCACTTCATTTTAAGACTGAAAGAGTAGCCGAGACCGCCTTACGCTCATCGTGATTTTGAGCAACTTTGGCTCGATCTGCCAGAATTTGGGAAATATTTTCCAGTCCCAAGGACTCTAAACTAACACCTGATCGCCTAAGATGTCAGTGAAATAGACACAGGTAAGATTAGCGCACGCCCGGTCTCGAGCTTCTAGGTCGAAATATAGCCCCCCGTAATTTTAAGACTGAAAGAGTAGCCGAGAGCGCCTTACGCGCATCGTGATTTTGGGCCACTTTTGCTCGATTTCCCGGAAGTTGGCGAATAATTTAAAGTCCCGGGGACGCTAAACTAACTCCCGATGACCTTGGTTTCCAATTTAATGAACACAGCAAAACATTCTGAACGCTCACCTTCGAGCTTCAGGGCCGAAATATAGCCCTACTTAAATTTAAGACTGAAAGAATAGCCGAGAGCCCGTTACGCGCATGGTGATTTTGATCAACTTTGGCGCGATTTCCTGGAACTTGGAGAATATTTTCCAGTCCCGGGGACTCTAAACTAACTCCTGACGGCGTTGGTTTGCAGTGAAAGGGACAGAGCAAAACTTTTTGAACGCGCACTTTCGAGCTTCTTGGCCGAACTATAGCCCAACTTCACTTTAAGACTGAAAGACTAACCGAGAACGCCTTACGCGCATCGTGACTTTGACCAACTTCGGCTCGATCTGGCGGAACTTGGGAAATATTTTCTAGTCCCAAGGGCTCTAGACTAACTCCTGATGGCCTTGCTTTGCAGTGAAATGGACACAGCAAAACTTTTCGAATGCGCACTTTCGAGCCTCTGGGCCGAAATATAGCGCAATTTCACTTTAAGACTGAAAGAGTAGCCGGGACCGCCTTGCGCGCATCGTGATTTTGACCAACTTGGGCTCGATTTCCCGGACATGGGGGGATATTTTCTACTTCCGCGTACTCTAAACTAACGCCCAATGGGCTTGGTTTGCAGTGAAATGGACACAGGAAAACTTTTTGTAACGCTCTTGTGCGAGCTTCTCGGCCAAAATATAGCCATACTTCACGTTAAGACTGAAAGAGTAGCCGAGACCGCCTTATGCGAATCGTGATTTTGACAAACTACGCCTTGATTTCCTGGAACTTGGGGGATATTTTCCAGACCCGGGAACTTTAAACTAACTCCTGATTGCCTTGGTTTGCAGTAAAATGGAAACGGCAAAACTTTTTCAACGCTCACTTTAAAGCTTCTGGGCCAACACATAGCCCCACTTCACTTTAAGACTTAAAGAGTAGCCGAGACCGTCTTAAGCACATCGCGATTTTGACCAAGTTCGGCTCCATTTCCCGGAACTGGGGGATATTTTTTAGTCCCGGGGACTCTAAACTAACTCCTGATTGCCTTGGTTGGCCGAGCAATGGACACAGGAAAACTTTTTGAACGCTCACTTTCGAGCTGCTGGGTCGAAATATAGCCCCACTTCACTTTAAAACTGAAAGAGTAGCCGAGACCGCCTTGCGCGCAACGTGATTTTGACCAACTTCCGCTTGATTTCCCGAAACTTGGGGGATATTTTACAGTCCCGGGGACTCGAACGTATTTCCTGTTGGCCTTGGTTTGCAGTAAAATGGACACAGGAAAACTTTTTGAACGCTCACTTTCGAGCCTTTGGGCCGAAATATAGCCCATTTCATTTTAAGGCTGAAAGAGTAGACGAGACCGCCTTACGCGCATCGTGATTTTGAGCCTCTAGGGCTCGATTTCCCGGAACTTGGGGGATAGTTTCCAGCTTTGGGAGCTCTAAACTAACTCCTGATTGCCTTAGTTTTCAGTGAAATCGACACAGATTAAATTAGCGCACGCTCGGTGCCGAGCTTCTAGACTGAAAAAATAGACGAAACGGCCTTACGCGCATCGTGATTTGAAGCAACTTTGGCTCAATTTGCCGGAACTTGTGGGATATTTTTCAATCTCAGAGACTGTAAACTAACTCCCGATCGCCTTGATTTGCATTGAAATGGACAGAGCAAAACATTTTAAACGCTCACCTTATAGCTTCTGAGCCGAATGTAGCCCCACTTCACTTTAAGCCTGAAAGAGTAGCCGAGACCGTCTTACGCGCATCGTGATTTTGACCAACTTTGGCTTGATTTTCCGGAACTTGGGGGATATTTTCCAGCCCCGGGCACTCTAAACTAACTCCTGATGGCCTTGATTTTCCAGTGAAATGGACACAGCAAAAGTTTTTGAACGCTCACTTTGGACCATCTGGGCCGAAATATAACCCCACTTCACTTTAAGACTTAAGGAGTAGCCGACACCGCTTTACGCGCATCGTGATTTTCACCATCTTCGGTTTGATTTGCCGGGACTTGGGGGATATTTTCTAGTCCCGGGGAATTTAAACTAAGTCCTGATAACCTTGTTTTGCAGTGAAATTGAAACAGCAAAAGTTTTTGAAAGCAGAGTTTCGAGCTTCTGGGCCGAAATATAGCCCCACTTCAATTGAGGAGTGAAAGATGAGCCGAGTCCGCCTTACGCGCATCGTGATTTTGACCAACTTCGGCTCGATTGGCCGGAACTTAGGGAATATTTTCCAGTTCTGCGGACTCTAAACTAATTCCTGATGGCCTTGGTTTGCAATGAAATGGACACAGTAAAACTTTTTGAACGCTCATCTTCGAGCTTGTGCGCCAAAATATAGCCCCACTTCACTTGAAGACTGAAAGAATAGCCGAGACCGCCTTACAGACATCGTGAGTTTGACCAAGTTCAGCTCGATTTCCCGGAACTTGGCGGATATTTTCCAGTCCAGGGGACTTTAAAATAACTCCTGATGGCCTTTTTTTGCAGTTAAATGCACGAAGCGTAGCTTTTTAAACGGTCACTTTCGAGCTTCTGAGCTGAAATATAGCCCCACTTCACTTTAAGACTGCAACAACAGCCGACCCGCGTTTCGCGAATCGTGATTTTGACCAACTTCGGATCGATATCCCGGAACTTGGGGGATATTTGCCAGTCCTGGGGACCCTAAACTAACTCCTGATCACCTTGGTTTGAAGTGAACTTGACAAGAAAAGACTTTTCGAACGCTCACTTTCGAG
This sequence comes from Orbicella franksi, assembly GCF_964199315.1. Lineage (NCBI taxonomy): Eukaryota > Metazoa > Cnidaria > Anthozoa > Scleractinia > Merulinidae > Orbicella > Orbicella franksi. Next base: position 31,041,990 of record NC_138154.1, read on the forward strand.
CTTCTGGGGCGAAATATAGCCCCACTTCACTTTAAGACTGAAAGATTAGCCAAGACCGTCTTACGCCCATGGTGATTTTGATAAACTTAGGCTAAATTTCCCGGAATTTGGGGGATATTTTGCACTCCATGGGTCTCTATACTAACTCCTGATGGCCTTGGTTTGCAATGAAATTGACACAGTGAAACTTTTTAAACCCTCAGTTTCGAGCTTCTGGGTCGAAATATTGCCCCACTTCACTTTAAGACTGAAAGAGTAGCCGAGACCGCGTACGCGCGTCGTGATTTTGACCAACTTCGGCTAAATTTCCCGGAACTTGGGGAATATTTTCCATTTCGGGGGACTCTAAACTGATCTCCGACGTCCTTGGTTTGCAGTAAACTGGACACAGGAAGGCTTTTTGAACGCTCATTTTCGAGCTTCCGGGACGAGATATAGCCCGCCTAACGCGCATCGTGATTTTGACCAACTTCGGCTCGGTTTCCCGGAACTTGGGGAATATTTTCTAGTCCCGCAGACTCTAAAGTAACTCCTGATGGCCTTGGTTCGGGTTGAAATGGACACAGCAAAACTTTTTGAACGTTCACTTTCGAGCTTCTTGGCCCAAATATAGCCCCACTTCACTTAAAGACTGAAAGAGTAAGCGAGAGCGCCTTACGCGCATCGTGATTTTGACCAACTTCGGCTCGATTTCCCGCAACTTGGGGGATATTTTTTTAGTCCCGGGGACTCTAAGCTAACTCCTGATGGCCTTGGTTTGCATTGAAATGGACATAGGAAATCATTTTGAACGCTCACCTTCGAGGTTCTGGGCCCAAATATAGCCCCACTTCACTTTAAGACTTTAAGAGTAGCCCAGACCGCCTTACGCGCATCGTGATTTTGACCACCTTAGGCTCGATTTCCCGGAACTTGGGGGAAATTTTCAAATCCGGCGGACTCTAAACTCACACCTGATTACCTTGCTTTTCACTGAATTGGACACAGCATAACTTTTTCAACGCTCACTTTCGACCTTCTTTGCCGAAATATAGCCACACTTCACTTTAAGACTCAAAGATTAGCCGAGACCGCCTTACGCACATGGTGATTTTGAGCAACTTCGGCTAAATTTCCCGGAATTTGGGGGATATTTTCCACTCCCTGGGTCTCTAAACTAATTCCTGATGGCCTTGGTTTGCAGTGAAATTGACACAGCAAAACCTTTTTAAACACTCACTTTAGAGCTTCTGGGCCGAAATATTGCCCCACTTCACTTTAAGACTGAAAGAGTAGCCGAGACCGCCTCACGGGCATGGTGATTTTAACCAAGCTCGGCTCGATTGCCAGGAAGTTGGGGGATATTTTCTACTCCCGGAAACTCTAAATTAACTCCTGATGGCCTTCGTTTGTAGTGAAATAGACAGAGCAAAACTTTTTAAACGCTCACTTTCAAGCTCTTGGGCAGCAATGCAGCCCCATTTCACTTCAAGAATGAAAGAGTAGCCGAGACCGCCTTACGCGCATCGTGATTTTGATCAACTTCGGCTCGATTTTCCGGAAATTGGGGGATATTTTTCAGTTGCGGATTCTCTAAACTAAACCCTGATGTCTTTATTTTTTGCTGAAATGGACACAGGTTAAAGAAGTGCAAGCTAGGTGTCGAGCTTCTAGGCCGAAATATAGCCCCACTTCATTTTAAGACTAAAAGAGTAGCCGAGACCGCCTTACGCGAATGGTGATTTTTGAGCATCTTTGGCTCGATTTGCGGGGACTAGGGGGATATTTTTCTTTGACGGGGACTCTAAACTAACTCCTGATTGCCGTATTATTAAGTGAAAAGGACAGAGGTAAACGAAGCGGACGCTAGGTGTGGAGCTTCTAGGCCGAAATATAGCCCCACTTTAATTTAAAACGGTAAGAGTACCATAAACTCTTACGCACATCGTGATTTTCAGCAACTTTGGTTGATTTGCCGGATTTTGGTTGATATTTTACAGTCCCGGGGACTCTAAACTAACTTCTGATGGCCTTAATTTTGACTAAAATGGACAAAGATAAAAGGAGCGCTCGCTCGGTGTCGAGCTTCTAGGCCGAAATATAGCCCCACTTCACTTTAAGCCTGAAAGAGTAGCCAAGACCGGCTTACGCGCATGGTGATTTTGACCAAATTTGGCTCGATTTCCCGGAACTTGGGGGATATATTCCAGTCCCGGGGACTCTAAACTAACTCCTGATGGCCTGGGTTTGGAGTGAAATGGACACAGGAAAACTTTTTGAACGCTTCCTTTCGAGCTTCTGAGACGAAACATAGCCCCACTTCACTTTAAGACTTAAAGAGTAGCCGAGACCGTCTTACGCGCATCGTGATTTTGACCATCTTCGGCTTGATTTCGCGGGACTTGGGGGATATTTCCTAGTCCCGGGGATTCTAAACTAAGTCCGGATGGCCTTGTTTTGCAGTGAAATTGAAACAGCCAAACTTTTTGAAAGCAAAGTTTCAAGCTCCTAGGCCGAAATATAGCCCCACTTCACTTGAAGAGTGAAAGATGAGCCGAGTCCGCCTTACGCGCATCGTGATTTTGACCAACTTCGGCTCGATTTGGCGGAAATTAGGGAATATTTTCCTGTTCTGTGGACTCTAAACTTATTCCTGATGGCCTTGGTTTGCAGTGAAATGGACACAGCAAAACTTTTTGAACGCTTATCTTCAACCTTCTGGCCTAAAATATACCCCAACTTCCCTTTAAGACTGAAAGAATAGCTGAGACCGCCTCGCGCGCATCGTGATTTTGACCAACTTCGGCTGGATTTCCCGGAATTTGGAGGATATTTTCCAGTCGCGGAGACTCTGAACTAACTCCTCATCGTCTTGGTTTGCATTGAAATGGAGACAGGGAAACTTTTTGAACGCTCACTTTCGAGCTTCTGGCCCGAAATATAGACTGAAAGAGGAGCCGAAACCGTCTTGCGTGAATCGTGATTTTGACCAATTTCGGGTCGCTTTCCCGGAGCTTGGCGGATATATTCGAGTCCCGCGAGCTCTAAATTAACTCCTTATGGGCTTGGTTTTCGGAGAAATGGACAGAGCAGAACTTTTTTAACACACACCTTCTAGCTTGTGGGCTTAAATAGAAGCCCACTTCACTTTAACCCTGAAATAGTAGCCGAGACCGCCTTACGCGCATCGTGATTTTGACCAAGTTCAGCTCGATTTCCCGGAACTTGGGGGATATTTTCCAGTCCGGGGGACTCTAAACTAACTCCTGATGGCCCTGGTTTGCAGTGAAATGCACAGAGCATAGCTTTTTTAACGATCACTTTGCAGCTTCTGGGCCGAAATATAGCCCCACTTCACTTTAAGACTGAAAGAGTAGCGGAGACCGCCTTACAGGCATCATGATGTTGACCAACTTCAGCTCGATTTCCCGGAACTTGGCGGATATTTTCCAGTCTGGGAGACTTTAAACTAACTCCTGATGGCCTTTGTTTGCAGTTAAATGCACGAAGCGTAACTTTTTAAACGGTCACTTTCGAGCTTCTGGGCCGAAATATAGCCCCACTTCACTTTAAGACTGAAACAATAGCCGAGTTCGCGTTTCGCGCATCGTCATTTTGACCAACTTCGGATCGATATCCCGGAACTTGGGGGATATTTTCCAGTCCCGGGGACTCTAAACTAACTCCTGATCGCCTTGCTTTGCATTGAAACTGACAGAGCAAAACGTTGTGAAGACTCACCTTCGAGCTTCTGGGCCGAAATATAGCCCCACTTCTTTTTAAGAGTAAGAGTAGCCGAGTCTGTCTTACACAAATCGTGATTTTGACTAACTTCGGCTCGATTTCCCGGAACCTGGGGGATATATTCCAGTCCCGGGAACACTAAACTAACTCTTGATGGCCTTGGTTTCCAGTGAAATGGACACAGCAAATTTTTTTGAACCCTTACTTTGGAGCTTCTGGGCCGAAATAGAGCCCCACTTTATTTTAACACTAAAAGAGTAGCCGAGGCGGCCTTACGCGCTTATTTATTTTGCCAAACTTTGTCTCGATTTTTCGGCACTTACGGGATATTTTCCAGTCCCTGGGACTCTAAACTAACTCTTGATGGCTTTGTTTCGAAGTGAAATTGACACAGGAAAACTGTTTGAACGCTCACTTTCGAGCTTCGGGGGCGAAATATAGCCCAACTTCACTTTAAGACTGAAAGATTAGCCAAGACCGCCTTACGCCCTGGTGATTTTGACAAACTTGGGCTAAATTTCCCGGAATTTGGGGGATATTTTCCACTCCCTGGGTCTCTAAACTAACTCCTGATGGCCTTGGTTTGCAGTGAAATTAAGACAGCAAAACTTTTTAAACACTCAGCTTCGAGCTTCTGGGCGGAAATATTGCCCCAGTTCACTTTAAGAATGAAAGAGTAGCCGAGACCGCCTTACGCTTATCGTGATTGTGACCAACTTTGGCTCGATTTCCCGGGAAATGGGGGATAATTTCCGGTACCGGGACTCTAAAGTAACTCCTGATTGCCTTGGTTTGCATTGAAATGGAGAGAGCAATACTTTTTGAACGATCCCTTTCGAGCTTCTGGGCCGAAATATAGCCTCACTTCACTTTAGGACTGAAAGAGTAGCCGAAACCGTGTTACGCGCATCGTGGTTTTGACCAACTTCGGCTAGATTTCCCGAACCTTCGGGGATATATTCCAGTCCCAAGGACTCTAAAGCAATTGCTGATGGCCTTGGTTTGCAGTGAAATGGACACAGCCAATTTTTTTGAACGCATACTTTCGAAATTCTGGGGAGAAATATAGCCCCACTTCACTTTAAGACTGAAAGAGTAGCCGAGACCGCCTTAGGCGCATCGTGATTTTGACCAACTTGCAACTTTGGCTCGATCTGCCAGAATTTGGGAAATATTTTCCAGTCCCAAGGACTCTAAACTAACACCTGATCGCCTAAGATGTCAGTGAAATGGACACAGGTAAGATTAGCGCACGCCCGGTCTCGAGCTTCTAGGTCGAAATATAGCCCCCCGTAATTTTAAGACTGAAAGAGTAGCCGAGAGCGCCTTACGCGCATCGTGATTTTGGGCCACTTTTGCTCGATTTCCCGGAAGTTGGCGAATAATTTAAAGTCCCGGGGACGCTAAACTAACTCCCGATGACCTTGGTTTCCAATTTAATGAACACAGCAAAACATTCTGAACGCTCACCTTCGAGCTTCAGGGCCGAAATATAGCCCTACTTAAAGTTAAGACTGAAAGAATAGCCGAGAGCCCGTTACGCGCATGGTGATTTTGATCAACTTCGGCGCGATTTCTTGGAACTTGGAGAATATTTTCCAGTCCCGGGGACTCTAAACTAACTCCTGAAGGCCTTGGTTTGCAGTGAAAGGGACAGAGCAAAACTTTTTGAACGCGCACTTTGGAGCTTCTTGGCCGAACTATAGCCCAACTTCACTTTAAGACTGAAAGACTAACGGAGAGCGCCTTACGCGCATTGTGATTTTTACCAACTTGGGCTCGATTTCCTTGAACTGGGGGGATATTTTCTACTTCCGCGTACTCTAAACTAACGCCTGATGGCCTTGGTTTACAGTGAAATGGACACAGCAAAACTTTTTGAACGGTCACTTTCGAGCTTGTGGGCCGAAATACAGCCACACTTCACTTTAAGACTGAAACAGTAGCCGAGACCGCGTTACGCGCATCGTGATTTTGATCAACTTCTGCTCGATTTCCTTGAACTTGGGGAATATTTTCCAGTCCCTGGGGCTCTAAACTAACTCCTGATTGCCTTGCTTTGAAGTGAAATGGACACAGGAAAACTCTTTTAACGCCCTTGTGCGAGCTTCTGGGCCAAAATATAGCCACACTTCACTTTAAGACTGAAAGAGTAGGCGAGACTGCCTTACGCGCATCGTAATTTTGACTAATTTAAGCTCGATTTGCAGAAACTTGGGGGATATTTTCCAGTCCCGGGGACTCTAAACTAACTCCTGATGGCCTTGCTTTGAAGTGAAATGGACACAGGAAAACTTTTTTAACGCTCTTGTGCGACCTTCTGGGCCAAAATATAGCCACACTTCACTTTAAGACTGAAAGAGTAGCCGAGACCGCCTTATGCGAATCGTGATTTTGACAAACTACGCCTCGATTTCCCGTAACTTGGGGCATATTTTCCAGACCCGGGAACTTTAAACTAACTCCTGATTGCCTTGGTTTGCAGTAAAATAAAAACGCAAAACTTTTTCAACGCTCACTTTAAAGCTTCTTGGCCAACACATAGCCCCACTTCACTTTAAGACTTAAAGAGTAGCCGAGACCGTCTTTAGCGCATCGTGATTTTGACCAAGTTCGGCTCCATTTCCCGCAACTGGGGGGATATTTTCCAGTCTCGGGGACTCTGAACTAACTCCTGATTGCCTTGGTTGGCCGAGCAATGGACACAGGAAAACTTTTTGAACGCTCACTTTCGAGCTGCTGGGTCGAAATATAGCCCCACTTCACTTGAAAACTGAAAGAGTAGCCGAGACCGCCTTGCGCGCAACGTGATTTTGACCAACTTCCGCTTGATTTCTCGGAACTTGGGGGATATTTTACAGTCCCGGGGACTCGAACGTATTTCCTCTTGGCCTTGGTTTGCAGTGAAATGGACACAGGAAAACTTTTTGAACGCTCACTTTCGAGCCTTTGGGCCGAAATATAGCCCATTTCATTTTAAGGCTGAAAGAGTAGACGAGACCGCCTTACGCGCATCGTGATTTTGAGCCTCTATGGCTCGATTTCCCGGAACTTGGGGGATAGTTTCCAGCTTTGGGAGCTCTAAACTAACTCCTGATTGCCTTAGTTTTCAGTGAAATCGACACAGATTAAATTAGTGCACGCTCGGTGCCGAGCTTCTAGGTCGAAATATAGCCCCACTTCATTTTAAGACTGAAAAAATAGACGAAACGGCCTTACGCGCATCGTGATTTTGAGCAACTTTGGCTCAATTTGCCGGAACTTGTGGGATATTTTTCAGTCCCAGGGACTGTAAACTAACTCCCGATCGCCTTGGTTTGCATTGAAATGGACAGAGCAAAACATTTTAAACGCTCACCTTCAAGCTTCTGAGCCGAATATAGTCACACTTCACTTTAAGCCTGAAAGAGTAGCCGAGACCGTCTTATGCGCATCGTGATTTTGACCAATTTTGGCTTGATTTTGCAGAACTTGGGGGATATTTTCCAGCCCCGGGGACTCTAAGCTAACTCCTGATGGCCTTTGTTTGCAGTTAAATGCACAAAGCGTAACTTGATAAACGGTCACTTACGAGCTTCTGGGCCGAACTATAGCCCAACTTCACTTTAAGACTGAAAGACTAACCGAGAACGCCTTACGCGCATCGTGACTTTGACCAACTTCGGCTCGATCTGCCGGAACTTGGGGGATATTTGCCAGTCCTGGGGACCCTAAACTAACTCCTCATCACCTTGGTTTGAAGTTAACTTGACAAGGGAAGACTTTTTGAACGCTCACTTTCGAGCTTCTGGGGCGAAATATAGCCCCACTTCACTTTAAGACTGAAAGATTAGCCAAGATCGTCTTACGCCCATGGTGATTTTGACAAACTTCGGCTAAATTTCCCTGAATTTGGGGGATATTTTCCACTCCCTGGGTCTCTATACTAACTCCTGATGGCCTGGGTTTGCAGTGAAATTGACACAGCAAAACTTTTTAAACACTCAGTTTCGAGCTTCTGGGTCGAAATATTGCCCCACTTCACATTAAGACTGAACGAGTAGCCGAGACCGCGTACGCGCGTCGTGATTTTGACTAACTTCGGCTAAATTTCCCGGAACTTGGGGGATATTTTCCATTCCCGAGGACTCTAAACTGACCCCCGACGTCCTTGGTCTGCAGTAAACTGGACACAGCAAGGCTTTTTGAACGCTCATTTTCGAGCTTCTGGGACGAGATATAGCCCCAATTTACTTTAAGACTAAAAGAGTATCCGAGCCCGCCTTACGCGCATCGTGATTTTGACAAACTTCGGCTCGGTTTCCCGGAACTTGGGGAATATTTTTTAGTCCCGCGGACTCTAAAGTAACTCCTGATGGCCTTGGTTCGCATTGAAATGGAGACAGCAAAACTTTTTGAACGTTCACTTTCGAGCTTCTTGGCCCAAATATAGCCCGAGTTCACTTAAAGACTGAAAGAGGAAGCGAGAGCGCCTTACGCGCATCGTGATTTTGACCAACGTCGGCTCGATTTCCCGGAACTTGGGGGATATTTTCTTAGTCCCGGGGACTCTAAACTAACTCCTGATGGCCTTCGTTTGCATTGAAATGGATACAGCAAAACTTTTTTAACGCTTATCTTCAACCTTCTGGCCTAAAATATAGCCCAACTTCCCTTTAAGACTGAAAGAATAGCTGAGACCGCCTTGCGCGCATCGTGATTTTGACCAACTTCGGCTCGATTTACCGGAATTTGGGGGATATTTTCCAGTCCCGGAGACTCTAAACTAACTCCTGATCGTCTTGGTTGCATTGAAACAGAGACAGCCAAACTTTTTGAACGCTCACTTTCGAGCTTCAGGCCCGAAAAATTTTTTTTTTTTGTAATTTTTATTTTTTTCAACATTTTGGGTTATAATACATACAATACAACACAAGACATAACACTAGTTACAATACTTACAATACGTCATAACTACAATAGATTACATACAACAAATTATAATTACTAATCGTAGCCTAATTATACCTAAAGAATATACAATGCGTTGTTTACAATAGTGCAGCTACCCAAATACAGAAAAAAAAAAAAAAAAAAAAAAAAAAGAAAGTAAGTTAGTGACATGCTGAGAAGGAGAAATTACAAATTAAGCTCAACTATTATTAAGAGATGGCATTAGTTTTTCCCACTTTTTGTAATGTTTATAAAGTTGGTTATTTTTGGTAGCTATTTTTTTTTCAATGTAATAAACGGTTTTTGTCTTTGCTAAAAATATTGTTAATGTTGGTTTAATTTTATTTAATTTACATTTATAAATAAAAAACTTTCCTAGCAGTATCAAGTGATTCAGGATAATAAAGTCTTCGTTGTTGTTGAACACTCCAAACAATATATTTTCAAATGTCAAAGTGTCCAAAGATACATTCTGGTTTGAAAGCCAAGAAGAAAAAGCCCGCCAGAAGTCTTTTGTTGTATCACAATAAAAGAGCAAATGTTCGAGGGACTCGACCTCTTTCAAACAAAAGGTGCACATTGGTGATTCAGTCATTTTAAAACGGAATAACCTCTCATTTGTGAAAATTATATCGTTTAATAATTTATATTGGAACTCTCTAATTTTTGTTTCAAGTGTGACAGTGAATGGTAAAGAATAAATTTTTTTCCAGTCTTCTATAACCTCTGGATATTTGTCCTTCAACTTCCTTTTGGCGGTTGGAGGAGTTTGTTTCTTTGTTTTAAATCCTTTATACAAAAGTTTTGAAGAGGCTTTTAACAGATCCGATTTGGTTTCGTCGATATAAATATACACTGTATCCAAATGCTGTTGAGGATATAGTTGCTGATGTTGAATATGTGATTCTTTGATAATTAATCTCCATTCTTTTGGTATGGCATCTACAATTCCTATTAATTTGAAGTACTGGATTGGAGATAGATTCGCTTCCAACACTTTAGGGCTTTCAAGAAATTTACCCGTATCGGATAACAAGTCACCAATTTTAACAATTCCTTTAGTAAACAAATGTTTTTCAAAAAGAGATTTTCCGTGTATCACAATATTCCTATTATTCCAAATAATTTGGTCTACAACATCCTCATAGGTGGCTACCTTGGATTTCTTTAAATTACGAAATGCCTCTAGACACTCTTTGTAGAATATTGGAAGATGAACCGGTAGTTTACTAGTTTCAAAATCACAGAACAGGATAAGTTTTCCACCTATATTTCCAAAAAAGAAATCATCTAAAATAGTTTTCCAAGTGCTGTTGCTCTCTCCTAGATACTTTTTTAAGATCATCACTCTTTGAGCCGATATCATGGATTCAATATCAAGCATTTTTAGTCCTCCATTTTCAATATCATTGATAAGCGCGGTCCGTTTAATTTTATCGTTACCTTTCCAAATGAAACCGAAAATCAGTCTGTTTATCTCCTTGACAAGATCGTTTGATATTGAGATTGCAGTCGCTTTACTCAAAAATTTTGGAATAATGAAGGTCTTAACTATTTGAATCTTACCAATCAGGGTAAGACCCCTCCACTTCCACATACTCAGCGTTTTTTTAATAGATTTGAATATTGAGTCGAAGTTTGCTTTGTCTCGTGATGGTTTGTGATAGTCAAAAACGGTACCTAATATCTTGATTGATTTTCGCACTTTGTGAGTAAAGTCATTTTGTACTAGTTTATGTGGGCCGATACCAAAAACTTCTGTTTTATCGTCGTTAATTCGGAGACCAGAATGCAATGAAAAAACCTTTAAAGTTGTACAAAGTCGCGAATATGCATTTATGTCTTTTAGAAAACAAGTCATGTCATCTGCAAAAAGCGTGAGTTTGATCTCCACGTTTTTGACCATTATTCCTTGTATGGTTTTATCCTGCCTGATTTGACATGCGAGAACTTCCAAAGCTAAGATGAATAATAAAGGTGATAGAGGGTCACCTTGTCGTACACCACGATGGATACAGAAAAGATCTGTAGTAAAGCCGTTATTTAAGATACAGCTGGATATGTTTGTATAAAATGTTTTTACCCATTGTAAAAAATACGGTCCAAAATTGAATTTTTCCAATACTTTAAATAGATATGTATGGTCCAGAGAATCAAATGCCTTTTCAAAGTCAATTGCCATTAGAATACCTGTTGTATTTGTGAGTTTTGCCAATTCAAGTAAATCATCGATTGTTCTAACTGCATCAAATGTAGACCTTCCTTTGATAAAACCATTTTGATTATGGTGAATAAGTTCTGGCAGGATTGGCTCCAGCCTTCTAGCAAACGCTTTGGATGCAATTTTAACATCTACGTTGATCAGTGAGATAGGTCGCCAGTTCTTTATAAATCGTCTATCTTTATCTTTTTTCTCCAATAGGGTAATCATTGCCTGCTTTTGCGAAGTTGATAGTTGCCCGTGTTGGTGAGAGAAGTTTAGAGACTTTTCGAGATACTTTGCAACCACGTGCCAGAACGCCAAGTAAAATTCCACAGTTAAACCGTCACTTCCAGGTGTTTTGTTTTTCGGAAATGTCTTCAATGCTTCGTACAGTTCGGATCTAGTAAGTTGTTTATCTAAAGTCATTTTCTCTTCATCAGACAATTTTTTAGTATCCACTTCATTAAGGAAACGATCAATTGAGTTCTCACCTAAATTATACGAGTCTCTATCATAGAGTTTTTCATAGAAATCATGAATCTCTTTCATTATTTCTTTTGGGTCTGTTATATATGAATCATTATCCACGGATAATTTCCGTATACATGTCTTTTTCTTTTTAGCACTTTCTAAATTTAAAAAATACTTGCTATTCTTTTCGCCCTCTTCATACCAACTCACCCGAGATCTTATGATTGCTCCTTGTGTTATATAATCATAATGGCGTTCGTATTCTGATTTGAGAACTTCTAAATCGCAGAGATTTTCAGCACTTGGGTGTTCGTCACATTTTCGCTGACACTCTTTTAATCTAATTTCCAAATTTACCAGCTCTGACCTTCTCTCTTGTGCTTTCTTCTTACTATAACCAATCGTTTCATAGCGTATTTTATATTTTAAATAATCCCAGGTAACCCGCGGGTCTTCGATTTCTCTACTTTCGTCTACCCATTCACCGATTTTGTTTCTAATTAGGTCTACATATTCTTTATCTTCTGACAAACTTGCATTGAATTTCCAAAAAGACGGTCCATAGGTTGAGTTCTCTATACCATTAATGTACAACGTAATGGCGGAATGGTCAGATCTAATAGCAGGGATAATATCGACCTTATCAACCTCTTCCTGTATATTATTTGATATCAACCAATAATCTAACCGCCGTTGAATCATTGGAGTTTTTTGTCTCCAGGAGAAACGTTTTAATTTTGGGTTTCTGATTCTCCAGATGTCTATTAGGTCAAGAGAAAAACATAGATTTTCTATCTTTTTGGACGATTCTTTCAATTTTGGAGATCCTCCCGATCCATCCAAATCTGGGTCGCGGATAACATTAAAGTCACCACCTATTATTATTTTGCAATCAGTGTCAATTTCCAATTTGTCGAATTCGTTCTGTATTTCGTCGTAAAAGATGCATTGTTCGTTGGTCTTATTTGGCGCATAGATATTCAAAAATAAAAAAGATTGACCTTGAACAAGACCTTTTAGAATGATATACCGACCTAGATTATCTTGTTTACATACCTCAAATTTACAGTCAAGCCCTTCTTTGACTAGTGTTAAGACACCTCTGCTGTGTTCAGAACCATGACAAAAAAACAAGTCTCCTCTCCACTGGGATTTCCAGGTGTTTTCCACCTCGGGTGTGCTGTAGGTCTCTTGTAGAAAAATTATATCAGCTTTATCCTTCATACACCAATGAAAAAGTGCTTTTCGTTTATCAAAAGATCTTATCCCCCGAACATTTAAGGATAGGATACCAAAATTTAAATTAAGTTTTGTAACTTTTTGAGGACATATTTAAGTGAAAAGGCGAGCAGTTGCAGAGAATGAGATAGTAATCTTTAGTAGATGAGCTAATGAAAAAATTTGCATGTCTCTTGAACAAAAAAAAGGTAAAACTAATTAATATTGAAAAGGAAAAAGAAACAAAAGAAAAACATTTATAACACCTACAACTACAATTGAACATGTATGTAAAACAGTAGCCAGCGATAAAAGCTGTTAATTGCGCTACTAATGGAATAGGTCTTGCACGCATTGCGCTAACTAGATGACACGCATGCAGCTCCATTTTTAAGAACAAGTGTGAATGAGGCTTACATGTTATGAATACCTAGATAGAGAGTTTATGTTCCAAAGAAATTAGAAGATTCGTATACCCTCAATAAAAAGTTTGTCCGGCTCTGATCTTTTGAAGAACGCCGATTTTCCGTCTTCTTTTGCTTTTTTGAACTTAGGCATTAATTCCTTTCTGCGGTCCACAATTTCTTTCGGAAGGTCTGGCGATATTCCGAAACCAGTTCCTTTCAGCTTTCTTGCACTTGACATGACTCGCTCTCTGTCGGAGTATCGCAAAAAACGTGCGATTATTGGTCTTGGTTTTTCTTGCGATGGGTCGCGCTTGCCAATGCGGTGCACTCGTTGATACTCAAAAGAATCCGCCTCGCTGATGTTAAGTTCCTTCTGTATAAAGCCAATTAACACCTCTTTGACATTTTCTTCTGAGAGGTGGAAAGATTCAGCAATGCCGTAGAAGCGAAGGTTTTCCCGTCTTTGATACACCTCCATATACAACTTCTCGTTTCTTAAGGCCTCGATCTTTCCCTTGAATTTGTTTTCGGTGTTTACTGTATTTTCTTGGATAGTTTGTTCCAGAAGCTTTACTTTCTTCTTTAAATTTTCTATCTCTGTATTTGCGAACGACATTCCTTCATCTAACACCTTCAGTTTTGTTGTGGCGTCCCTGCTGAAGCTTTCAAACTGCTCAGCTTTATCCTGTAACTTGTTAACCTTTCCATCGACCACTTTCACAAAACCCTCAAGGATGTCCAATTTCTTTTCCATGTTGTCTAACTTCTGCAGAACAAGGTCTAGCTTCGGCATTACAGAATTAGCCAACTCCACGGCAGCGGCGGTTTCGTCTTCTTCGCTCGATTGCACCGTGTCAGACATGTGCAACTTGACTTTGGCTTTCTTCTCCAACGGTGAAAGGGATTCTTCTTCCGACGAGTTGGATACACTTCTCCAAATTGGCCCAGTTCTCTCTACATGAGTTTTTCGTCTGAACTTTTCTCCTTTTTCTGCCATGTAGAGGCCTCCATATACGAATTTTGAGCGGAGCTAGCAAAAACACGTCTATACTCTACCCATGCTCGGCCCAATCCCCCAGGCCCGAAATATAGCCCACTTTACTTTAAGACTGAAAGAGTAGCCGAAACCGTCTTGCGCGAATCGTGATTTTGACCAACTTCGGGTCGATTTCCCGGAGCTTGGCGGATATATTCGAGTCCTGCGAGCTCTAAATTAACTCCTTATGGCCTTGGTTTTCGGAGAAATGGACAGAGCAGAACTTTTTTAACACTCACCTTCTAGGTTGTGGGCTTCAATAGAAGCCCACTTCACTTTAACCCTGAAAGAGTAGCCGAGACTGCCTTACAGACATCATGATTTTGACCAAGTTCAGCTCGATTTCCCGGAACTTGGCGGATATTTTCCAGTCCGGGGGACTTTAAACTAACTCCTGAAGGACTTTGTTTGCAGTTAAATGCACGAAGCGTAACTTTATAAACGGTCACTTTCGAGCTTCTGGGCCGAAATATAGCCTCACTTCACTCTAAGACCGAAACAATAGCCGAGTTCGCGTTTCGCGCATCGTCATTTTGACCAACTTCGGATCGATATCACGGAACTTGGGGGATATTTTCCAGTCCCGGGGACTCTAAACTAACTCCTGATCGCCTTGCTTTGCAGTGAAATTGACATAGGAAAACATTTTGAACGCTCACCTTCGACCTTCTTTGCCGAAATATAGCCACACTTCACTTTAAGACTGAAAGAGTAGCCGAGACCGCCTTACGCGCATCGTGATTTTGACCAACTTCGGATCGATTTCTAGGAAGTTGGGGGGTATTTTCCAGTCCCGAGGACTCTAAACTAACCTCTGATCGCCTTGGTTTGTATTGAAATGGACAGAGGAAAACATTTTGAACGCTCACCTTCGAGCTTCTGGGCCCAAATATAGCCCCACTCTACTTTAAGATTGAAAGAGTAGCCGAGTCCGTCTTACGAGCATCGTGAGTTTGACAAACTTTGGGTCGATTTCCCGGAACTTAGGGGATATATTCAAGTCTCGGGGACTCTAAACTATCTCCTGATTGCCTTGGTTTACAGTGAAATGGACACAGCAATTTGTTTTGAACGCTCACTTTGGACCTTCTGGGCCGAAGTAGAGCCTCACTTCACTTTAAGACTGAATGAATAGCCGAGAGGGCCTTACGCGTATCTTCATTTTGACAACCTTTGTCCCCATTTTCCGCACTTACAGGATATTTTCCAGTCCCTGGGACTCTAACCTAACTTCTGCTCGCCTTTGTTTGCAGTGAAATTGACACAGGAAGACCTTTTGAACGGTCACTTTCGAGCTTCTGGGCAGAAAACTTCACTTCACTTCACTTCACTTTAAGACTGAAAGATTAGCCGAGACCGCCTTACGCACATGGTGATTTTGACCAACTTCGGCTAAATTTCCCGGAATTTGGGGGATATTTTCCACTGCCAGGGTCTCTAAACTAATTCCTGATGGCTGTGGTTTGCAGTGAAATTGACACAGCAAAACCTTTTTAAACACTCACTTTAGAGCTTCTGGGCCGAAATATTGCCCCACTTCACTTTAAGACTGAAAGAGTAGCCGAGACCGCCTTACGGGCATGGTGATTTTAACCAACCTCGGCTCGATTGCCAGGAAGTTGGGGGATATTTTCTACTCCTGGAAACTCTAAATTAACTCCTGATGGCCTTCGTTTGCAGTGAAATAGACAGAGCAAAACTTTTTAAACGCTCACTTTCAAGCTCTTGGGCAGCAATGTAGCCCCACTTCACTTCAAGACTGAAAGAGTAGCCGAGACCGCCTTACGCACATCGTGATTTTGATCAACTTCGGCTCGATTTTCCGGAAATTGGGGGATATTTTCCAGTGCCGGAATCTCTAAACTAAACCCTGATGTCTTTATTTCTTGCTGAAATGGACACAGGTTAAAGAAGCGCAAGCTAGGTGTCGAGCTTCTAGGCCGAAATATAGCCCCACTTCATTGTAAGACTAAAAGAGCAGCCGAGACCGCCTTACGCGAATGGTGATTTTTGAGCATCTTTGGCTGGATTTGCGGGGACTAGGGGGACATTTTTCTGTCCCGGGGACTCTAAACTAACTCCTGATTGCCGTATTATTAAGTGAAAAGGACAGAGGTAAACGAAGCGGACGCTAGGTGTGGAGCTTCTAGGCCGAAATATAGCCCCACTTTAATTTAAAACGGTAAGAGTACCATAAACTCTTACGCACATCGTGATTTTCAGCAACTTTGGTTGATTTGCCGGATTTTGGTTGATATTTTACAGTCCCGGGGACTCTAAACTAACTTCTGATGGCCTTAATTTTGACTAAAATGGACACAGATAAAAGGAGCGCTCGCTCGGTGTCGAGCTTCTAGGCCGAAATATAGCCCCACTTCACTTTAAGACGGAAAGAGTAGCAAAGAACGCCTTCCGCGCATCGTTATTTTCACCAACTTCGGCTCGATTTCCCGTACCTTCGAGGATATTTTCCAGTCCCGGGATTTCTAAACTAACTCCTCATTGTCGTGGTTTGCAGTGAAGGGGACTTAGCAGAACTTTTTAAACGCTCACTTGTGAGTTTCTGGAACAAAATATAGCCCAACTTTACTTTAAGACTGATAGAGTAGCCGAGACCGGCTTACGCGCATGGTGATTTTGACCAAATTTGGCTCGATTTCCCGGAACTTGGGGGATATATTCCAGTCCCGGGGACTCTAAACTAACTCCTGATGGCCTGGGTTTGGAGTGAAATGGACACAGGAAAACTTTTTGAACGCTTCCTTTCGAGCTTCTGAGACGAAACATAGCCCCACTTCACTTTAAGACTTAAAGAGTAGCCGAGACCACCTTACGCGCATCGTGATTTTGACCATCTTCGGCTTGATTTCGCGGGACTTGGGGGATATTTTCTAGTCCCGGGGATTCTAAACTAAGTCCGGATGGCCTTGTTTTGCAGTGAAATTGAAACAGCCAAACTTTTTGAAAGCAAAGTTTCGAGTTTCTAGACCGAAATATAGCCCCACTTTACTTGAAGAGTGAAAGATGAGCCGAGTCCGCCTTACGCGCATCGTCATTTTGACCAACTTCGGCTCGATTTGGCGGAAATTAGGGAATATTTTCCAGTTCTGTATACTCTAAACTTATTCCTGATGGCCTTGGTTTGCAGTGAAATGGACACAGCAAAACTTTTTGAACGCTTATGTTCGAGCTTCTGGCCTAAAATATAGCCCAACTTCCCTTTAAGACTGAAAGAATAGCTGAGACCGCCTCGCGCGCATCGTGATTTTGACCAACTTCGGCTGGATTTCCCGGAATTTGGGGGATATTTTCCAGTCCCGGAGACTCTAAACTAACTCCTGATCGTCTTGGTTTGTATTGAAATAGACACAGCGAAACTTATTGAACGCTCACTTTCGAGCTTCTGGCCCGAAATATAGCCCACTTTACTTTAAGACTGAAAGAGTAGCCGAAACCGTCTTGCGCGAATCGTGATTTTGACCAACTTCGGGTCGATTTCCCGGAGCTTGGCGGATATATTCGAGTCCCGCGAGCTCTAAATAAACTCCTTATGGCCTTGGTTTTCGGAAAATGGACAGAGCAGAACTTTTTTTAACACTCACCTTCTAGCTTGTGGGCTTAGATAGAAGCACACTTAACTTTAACCCTGAAATAGTAGCCGAGACCGCCTTACGCGCATCGTGATTTTGACCAAGTTCAGCTCGATTTCCCGGAACTTGGGGGATATTTTCCAGTCCGGGGGACTCTAAACTAACTCCTGAACGCCTTGGTTTGCAGTGAAATGCAAAGAGCATAGCTTTTTTAACGATCACTTTGCAGCTTCTTGGCCGAAATATAGTCCCACTTCACTGTAAGACTGAAAGAGTAGCGGAGACCGCCATACAGGCATCCTGTAAAGCAAGGCAATCAGGTGTTAGTTTAGAGTCCGCCGGATTTGAAAATATCCCCCAAGTTCCGGGAAATCGAGCCTAAGCTGGTAAAAATCACGATGCGCGTAAGGCGGTCTCGGCTACTCTTAAAGTCTTAAAGTGAAGTGGGGCTATATTTGGGCCCAGAAGCTCGAAGGTGAGCGTTCAAAACTGTTTTCCTCTGTCCATTTCAATGCAAACCAAGGCCATCAGAAATTAGTTTAGAGTCCCCGGGACTAAAAAAATATCCCCCAAGTTGCGGGAAATCGAGCCGAAGTCGGTCAAAATCCCGATGTGCGTAAGGCGCTCTCGCTTACTCTTTCAGTCTTAAAGTGAAGTGGGGCTATATTTCGCCCCAGAAGCTCGAAAGTGAGCGTTCAAAAAGTTTTCCCTTGTCAAGTTCACTTCAAACCAAGGTGATCAGGAGTTAGTTTAGGGTCCCCAGGACTGGAAAATATCGCCCAAGTTCCGGGATATCGTTCCGAAGTTGGTCAAAATCACGATTCGCGAAACGCGGGTCGGCTCTTGTTGCAGTCTTAAAGTGAAGTGGGGCTATATTTCAGCCCAGAAGCTCGAAAGTGACCGTTTAAAAAGCTACGCTTCGTGCATTGAACTGCAAAAAAAGGCCATCAGGAGTTATTGTAAAGTCCCCCGGACTGGAAAATATCCCATAAGTTCCGGGAAATCGAGCTGAACTTGGTCAAAATCACGATGTCTGTAAGGCGGTCTCGGCCATTCTTTCAGTCTTCAAGTGAAGTGGGGCTATATTTGGGCCAAGAAGTTCGAAAGTGAACGTTCAAAAAGTTTTACTGTGTCCATTTCAATGCGAACCAAGGCCATCAGGAGTTACTTTAGAGTCCGCGGGACTAAAAAATATTCCCGAAGTTCCGGGAAACCGAGCCGAAGTTGGTCAAAATCACGATGCGCGTAAGGCGGACTCGGCTCATCTTTCACTCCCTCAGTGAAGTGGAGCTATATTTCGGCCCGGAAGCTCGAAACTCTGCCTTCAAAAACTTTTGCTGTTTCAATTTCACTGCAAAACAAGGTCATCAGGACTTAGTTTAGTCCCCGGGACTAGAAAATATCTCCCAAGTCCCGGGCAATCAAGCCGAAGATTGTCAAAATCACGATGCGCGTAAAGCGGCCTCGGCAACTCTTTAAGTCTTAAAGTGAGGTGGGGTTATATTTCGGCCCAGAAGGTCCAAAGTGAGCGTTCAAAAACTTTTGTTGTGTCCATTTCACTGCAAAGCAAGGCCATCAGGAGTTAGTTTAGAGCCCTTGGGACTAGAAAATATTTCCCAAGTTCCGGCAGATCGAGCCGAAGTTGGTCAAAGTCACGATGCACGTAAGGCGCTCTCGGTTACTCTTTCAGTCTTAAAGTGAAGTGGGGCTATATTCGGCTCAGAAGCTTGAAGGTGAGCGTTTAAAATGTTTTGCTCTGTCCATTTCAATGCAAACCAAGGCGATCGGGAGTTAGTTTACAGTCCCTGGGACTGAAAAATATCCCACAAGTTCCGGCAAATTGAGCCAAAGTTGCTCAAAATCACGATGCGCGTAAGCCCGTTTCGTCTATTTTTTCAGTCTTAAAATGAAGTGGGGCTATATTTCGACCTAGAAGCTCGGCACCGAGCGTGCACTAATTTAATCTGTGTCGATTTCACTGAAAACTAAGGCAATAAGGAGTTAGTTTAGAGCTCCCAAAGCTGGAAACTATCTCCCAAGTTCCGGGAAATCGAGCCATAGAGGCTCAAAATCACGATGCGCTTAAGACGGTCTCGGCTACTCTTTAAGTCTTAAAGGGAAGTGGGGCTATGTGTTGGCCCAGAAGCTTTAAAGTGAGCGTTGAAAACGTTTTGCCGTTTCCATTTTACTGCAAACCAAGGCAATCAGGAGTTAGTTTAATGTTCCCGGGTCTGGAATATACGCCCCAAGTTCCGGGAAATCGAGGCGTAGTTTGTCAAAATCACGATTCGCATAAGGCGGTCTCGGCTACTCTTTCACTCTTAAAGTGAAGTGTGGCTATATTTTGCCCCAGAAGCTCGCACAAGAGCGTTAAAAAAGTTTTCCTGTGTCCATTTCACTTCAAAGCAAGGCAATCAGGAGTTAGTTTAGTGTCCCCGGGACTGGAAAATACCCCCCAAGTTTCCGAAAATCGAGCTTAAGTTAGTGAAAATTACGATGCGCGTAAGGCGGTCTCGGCTACTCTTTCAATCTTAAAATGAAGTGGGGCTAAACTTTTGGACACAGAAGCTGGAAAGTCAGCGCTCAAAAAGTTTTGCTGTTTCCATTTCACTCCAAGCCAAGACAAGCAGGAGTTAGTTTAGAGTCCTCGGGACTGGAAAATATCCCCCAAGTTCCGGGAAATCAACCCGAAGTTTGTCAAAATCACGATGCGCGTAAGGCGGTCTCGGCTAGCCTTTTAGTGTTAAAGTAAAGTGGGGTTATATTTTGGCCCAGAAGCTCGAAATTGAGCGTTCAAAAAGTTTTGCTGTGTCCATTTCACTGCAAACCAAGGCCATCAGGAATTAGTTTAGAGTCCTCAGAACTGGAATATATCCCCTAAGTTCCGGCAAATCGAGCCGAAGTTGCTCAAAATCAGGATGCGCGTAAGTCGGTCTCGGCTACTCTTTCAGTCTTCAAGTGAAGTGGGGCTCTATTTCGGTCCAGAACCTCGAAAGTCTGCGTTCAAAAACTTGTGCTGTGTAAATTTCACTGCAAACCATGGCCATCAGGAGTTAGTTTAGAGTGCCCGGGACTGGAAAATATTCCCCAAGTTCCGGGAAATCGAGCAGAAGTTGATCAAAATCACGATGCGCGTAACGCGGTTTCGGCTACTGTTTCAGTCTTAAAGTGAAGTGTGGCTGTATTTCGGCCCACAAGCTCGAAAGTGAGCGTTCAAAAAGTTTTGCTGTGTCCATTTCACTGCAAACCAAGGCCATCAGGTGTTAGTTTAGAGTACGGGGAAGTAGAAAATATCCCCCCAGTTCCGGGAAATCCAGCCCAAGTTGGTCAAAATCACGATGCGCGCAAGGCGGTCCCGGCTACTCTTTCAGTCTTAAAGTGAAGTTGCGCTATATTTCGGCCCAGAGGCTCGAAAGTGCGCATTCGACAAGTTTTGCTGTGTCCATTTCACTGCAAAGCAAGGCAATCAGGAGTTAGTTTACAGCCCTTGGGACTAGAAAATATTTCCCAAGTTCCGCCAGATCGAGCCGAAGTTGGTTAAAGTCACGATGCGCGTAAGGCGCTCTCGGTTAGTCTTTCAGTCTTAAAGCGATGTTGGGCTATAGTTCGGCCAAGAAGCTCCAAAGTGCGCGTTCAAAAAGTTTTGCTCTGTCCCTTTCACTGGAAACCAAGGCCGTCAGGAGTTAGTTTAGAGTCCCCAGGAGTGGAAAATATTCTCCAAGTTCCAGGAAATCGCGCCGAAGTTGATCAAAATCACCATGCGCGTAACGGGCTCTCGGCTATTCTTTCAGTCTTAAATTTAAGTAGGGCTATATTTCGGCCCTGAAGCTCGAAGGTGAGCGTTCAGAATGTTTTGCTGTGTTCATTAAATTGGAAACCAAGGTCATCGGGAGTTAGTTTAGCGTCACCGGGACTTTAAATTATTCGCCAACTTCCGGGAAATCGAGCAAAAGTGGCCCAAAATCACAATTCGCGTAAGGCGGTCTCGGCTACTCTGTCAGTCTTAAAATTAAGGGGGGCTATATTTCGACCTAGAAGCTCGAGACCGGGCGTGCGCTAATTTTACCTGTGTCCATTTCACTGACATCTTAGGCGATCAGGTGTTAGTTTAGAGTCCTTGGGACTGGAAAATATTCCCCACATTCTGGCAGATCGAGCCAAAGTTGCTCAAAATCACGATGCGCGTAAGGCGGTCTCGGCTACTCTTTCAGTCTTAAAATGAAGTGGGGCTATATTTCGGCCGAGAAGCTCGACACCGAGCGTGCGCTCCTTTTGCCTGTGTACATATCACTGAAAACTAAGTTCATCATGAGTTAGCATAGAGTCCTTGGGACTGGAAAATATTCCCCGAATTCCGGCAAATCGAGCCAAAGATGCTCAAAGTCAAGATGCGAGTAAGGCGGTCTCGGCTACTCTTTCACTCTGAAAATGAAGTGGGGCCATATTTCGGTTCTACAAGCTTGACACCGAGCGTGCGCTCCTTTTGCCTGTGTCCTTTTCACTAAGAACTAAGTCCATCAGGAGATAGTTTAGAGTCCTCGAGACTGGAAACTATCCTCCAAGTTTCGGCAAATTGAGCCATAGTTTCTTAAACTTACGATAAGCGTACGGCAGTTTCGTTTACTCTTTCAGTCTTAAAATGAAGTGGGGCTTTATTTCGACCTAGAAGCTCGACAGGGAGCGTGCGCTCCTGTTACCTGTGACCATTTTACTGAAAACTAAGGTTATCAGGAGTTAGCTTAGAGTCCCCGGGACTGGAAAATATCCCCCAAGTTTTGGCAGATCGAGCCATAGTAGCTAAAAATTTGGATGCGCTTAAGGCGGTTTCGTCTACCCTTTCAGTCTTAAAATAAAGTGGGGCTAGATTTCGGCCTACAACCTGGAAACCTAGCGTGCGCTCCTTTTACCTGTGTCCATTCCACTGAAAACCAAGGCAATCAGGAGTGTAGTTTAGAGCTTCCGGAACTGGAAAATATCCCCCAAACCCCGAGAAATCAAGCCCAAGTTGGACAAATTTACCATGCGCGTAAGGCGGTCTCGGCTACTCTTTCAGTCTTAAAGTGAAGTGGGGCTATATTTCGGCCCAGAAGCTCGAACGTGAACGTTCAAAAAATTTGGCTGTGTCCATTTTATTGAAGATCAAGGCCATCAGGAATTAGTTTAGAGTGCCCGGGACTGGGAATTAGTTCCCAAGTTCCGGGAAATCGAGCCGAAGTAACCCAAAATCACGATGCGCGTAAGGCAATCTCAGCTACTCTTTCAGTCTTAAAGTGAAGTAGGGCTATGCTTCGGCCCAGAAGCTCGAAAGTGAGCCTTTAAAAAGTTATCCTGTGTCCATTTCACTGCGAACCAAAGTCATCAGGAGTTAGTTTAGAGTCCCCGGAACTGGAAAATATCCCTCAAGTTCCGCGAAATCGAGACGAAGTTGGTCAAAATCACGATGCGCGTAAGGCGGTCTCGGCTACTCTTTGAGTCTTAAAGTGAAGTAGGGCTATATTTCGGTCCAGAAGCTCGAAAGTGAGCGTTCAAAAAGTTTTGCTCTCTCACTTTAACTGAAAACCAAGGCCATGGTGAGTTAGTTTAGAGTCCCCGGGACTGAAAAATATCCCTTAAGTTCCGGAAACTAGAACCGGAATTAGTCAAAATCACGATGCGCCTAGGCTGTCTCGGCTACTCTCTCAGTTTTAAAGTGAAGTGGGGCTATATTTCTCCCCTGAATTTTGAAAGTATGCGTTCAAAAAAATTGGCTGTGTCCAATTCACTGCAAACCAAGGCCATCAGGAATTACTTTAGAGTCCTTGGGACTGGAATATATCCCCGAAGGTTCGGGAAATCTAGCCGAAGTTGGTCAAAACCACGATGCGCGTAAGACGGTCTCGGCTACTCTTTCAGTGTTAAAGTGAAGTGGGGCTATATTTCGGCCCAGAAGCTCGAAAGTGAGCGTTCAAAAAGTTTGGCTGTGTCCATTTTACTGCAGACCAAGGACGTCGGGGGCCAGGTTAGAGTCCCCGGAATTGGAAAATATCCCCCAAGTTCCGGGAAATTTAGCCGAACTTGCTCAAAACCACGATGCGCGTGAGACGGTCTCGGCTACTCTTTCATTCTTAAAGTGAAGTGGGGCTATAATTCGGCTCAGAAGCTCGAAGGGGAGCGTTCAAAAAGTTTTGCTCTCTCCATTTCAATGCAAACCAAGGCAATCAGGAGTTACTTTAGAGTCTCCGGTACCGGAAAATATCCCCATTTCCCGGGAAATCGAGTCAAAGTTGGTCACAATCACGATAAGGGTAAACCGGTCTCGGCTAGTCTTTCAGTCTTAAAGTGAAAAAGGGCTATGCATCGGCCCAGAAGCTCAAAAGTGAGCGTTCAAAAAGTTGTGCTGTGTCCATTTCACTGCAAACCAAGGCAATCAGGATTTACTTTAGAATCCCCGGTACCGGAAAATACCCCCCATTTCCCGGGAAATCGAGCCAAAGTTGGTCACAAGCACGATAAGCGTAAGGCGGTCTCGGCTACTCTTTCATTCTTAAAGTGAACTGGGGCAATATTTCCGCCCAGAAGCCCTAAAGTGAGCGTTCAGAAAGTTTTGCTGTGTCAATTTCACTCCAAAGCAAGGCCATCAGGAGTTACTTTAGAGTCCGCAGGACTGGAAAATATCCCCCAAGTTCCGGGAAATCGAGCCGAAGTTGGTCAAAATCACGACGCGCGTACGGCGGTCTCGGCTACTCTTTCAGTCTTAAAGTGAAGTGGGGCATATTTCGGGCCAGAAGCTCGAAACTGAGTGTTTAAAAAGTTTTGCTGTCTCGATTTCACTGAAAACCAAGGCCATCAGGAGTTAGTTTTGCAGACCCAGGGAGTGGAAAATATCCCCCAAGTTCCGGGAAATTTAGCCCAAGTTTGTCAAAATCACCAGGGCGTAAGGCGGTCTTGGGTAATCTTTCAGTCTTAAAGTGAAGTGGGGCTATATTTCGCCCCCGAAGCTCGAAAGTGAGCGTTCAAACAGTTTTCCTGTGTCAATTTCACTTCGAACCAAAGCCATCAAGAGTTAGTTTAGAGTCCCAGGGACTGGAAAATATCCCGTAAGTGCCGAAAAATCGAGACAAAGTTTGGCAAAATAAATAAGCGCGTAAGGCCGTCTCGGCTACTCTTTTAGTGTTAAAATAAAGTGGGGCTCTATTTCGGCCCAGAAGCTCCAAAGTAAGGGTTCAAAAAAATTTGCTGTGTCCATTTCACTGGA
This sequence comes from Orbicella franksi, assembly GCF_964199315.1. NCBI lineage: Eukaryota > Metazoa > Cnidaria > Anthozoa > Scleractinia > Merulinidae > Orbicella > Orbicella franksi. Next base: position 31,066,804 of record NC_138154.1, read on the forward strand.
AACAAAGGCCATCAGGGGTTAGTTTAGTGTTCCCGGGACTGGAATATATCCCCCAGGTTCCGGGAAATCGAGCCGAAGTTAGTCAAAATCACGATTTGCGTAAGACAGACTCGGCTACTCTTACTCTTAAAAAGAAGTGGGGCTATATTTCGGCCAAGAAGCTCGAAGGTGAGTCTTCACAACGTTTTGCTCTGTCAGTTTCAATGCAAAGCAAGGCGATCAGGAGTTAGTTTAGTGACCCCGGGACTAAAAAAATATGCCCCAAGTTGCGGGAAATCGAGCCGAAGTTGGTCAAAATCACGAAGCGCGTAAGGCGCTTTCGCTAACTCTTTCAGTCTTTAAGTAAAGGCGGGCTATATTTCGAACCAGAAGCTCGAAGGTGACCGTTTAAAAAGTTACGCTTTGTGCATTTAACTGCAAACAAAGGCCATTAGGAGTTAGTTTAAAGTCCCCCGGACTGGAAAATATCCTCCAAGTTTCGGGAAATCGACCTGAAGTCCCAGGAACACTAAACTAACTCCTGATGCCCTTGGTTTCCAGTGAAATGGACACAGCAAATTTTTTTGAACCCTTACTTTGGAGCTTCTGGCCCGAAATAGAGCCCCACTTTATTTTAACACTAAAAGAGTAGCCGAGACGGCCTTACGCGCTTATTTATTTTGCCAAACTTTGTCTCGATTTTTCGGTACTAACGGGTTATTTTCCAGTCCCTGAGTCTCTAAACTAACTCTTGATGGCTTTGGTTCGAAGTGACATTGACACAGGAAAACTTTTTGAACGCTCACTTTCGAGCTTCTGAGCCGAAATATTGCCCCACTTCACTTTAAGACTGAAAGAGTAGCCGAGACCGCCGTACGCGCGTCGTGATTTTGACCAACTTTGGCTAAATTTCCCGGAACTTGGGGGATATTTTCCATTCCCGGGGACTCTAAACTGGCCCCCGACGTCCTTAGTCTGCAGTAAAATGGACACAGCAAAACTTTTTGAAGGCTCACTTTCGAGCTTCCTGGCCGAAATATAGCCACACTTTACTTTAAGATTGAAAGAGTAGCCGAGACCGGCTTACGCGCATCGTAATTTTGACCAACTTCGGCTCGATTTCCCGGAACTTGGAGGATATTTTCCAGTCCCCGGCACTCTAAACTAACTCCTGCTTGTCTTGGTTTGGAGTGAATTGGAAACAGCAAAACTTTTTGAGCGCTGACTTTCCAGCTTCTTGGCCGAAAAGTTTAGCCCCACTTCATTTTAAGATTGAAAGAGTAGCCGAGACCGCCTTACGCGCATCGTAATTTTCACTAACTTAAGCTCGATTTTCGGAAACTTGGGGGATATTTTCCAGTCCTGGGGACACTAAACTAACTCCTGATGGCCTTGCTTTGAAGTGAAATGGACACAGGAAAACTTTTTAACGCTCTTCTGCGAGCTTCTGGGCCAAAATATACCCCCACACTTCACTTTAAGACTGAAAGAGTAGCCGAGACCGCCTTATGCGAATCGTGATTTTGACAAACTACGCCTCGATTTCCCGGAACTTGGGGCATATTTTCGAGACCCGGGAACTTTAAACTAACTCCTGATTGCCTTGGTTTGCAGTAAAATGGAAACGGCAAAACTTTTTCAACGCTCACTTTAAAGCTTCTGGGCCAACACATAGCCCCACTTCACTTTACGACTTAAAGAGTAGCCGAGACCGTCTCAAGCGCATCGTGATTTTGACCAAGTTCCGCTCAATTTCCCGGAACTGGGGGGATATTTTCCAGTCCCGGGGACTCTAAACTAACTCCTGATTGCCTTGGTTGGCCGAGCAATGGACACAGGAAAACTTTTCGAAGGCTCACTTTCGAGCTGCTGGGTCGAAATATAGCCCCACTTCACTTTAAAACTGAAAGAGTAGCCGAGACCGCCTTGCGCGCAACGTGATTTTCACCAACTTCCGTTTGATTTCCCGGAACTTGGGGGATATTTTACAGTCCCGGGGACTCGAACGTATTTCCTCTTGGCCTTGGTTTGCAGTGAAATGGACACAGGAAAACTTTTTGAACGCTCACTTTCGAGCCTTTGGGCCGAAATATAGCCCATTTCATTTTAAGGCTGAAAGAGTAGACGAGACCGCCTTACGCGCATCGTGATTTTGAGCCTCTATGGCTCGATTTCCCGGAACTTGGGAGATAGTTTCCAGCTTTGGGAGCTCTAAACTAACTCTTGATTACCTTAGTTTTCAGTGAAATCGACACAGATTAAATTAGCGCACGCTCGGTGCCGAGCTTCTAGTTCGAAATATAGCCCCCCCTTCATTTTAAGACTGGAAAAATAGACGAAACGGCCTTACGCGCATCGTGATTTGAAGCAACTTTGGCTCAATTAGCCGGAACTTGTGGGATATTTTTCAGTCCCAGGGACTGTAAACTAACTCCCGATCGCCTTGGTTTGCATTGAAATGGACAGAGCAAAACATTTTAAACGCTCACCTTCAAGCTTCTGAGCCGAATATAGCCCCACTTCACTTTAAGCCTGAAAGAGTAGCCGAGACAATCTTACGCGCATCGTGATTTTGACCAACTTTGGCTTGATTTTCCGGAACTTGGGGGATATTTTCCAGCCCCGGGCACTCTAAACTAACTCCTGATGGCCTTGATTTTCCAGTGAAATGGACACAGCAAAACTTTTTCAACGCTCACTTTGGACCTTCTGGGCCGAAATATAACCCCACTTCACTTTCAGACTTAAAGAGTTGCCGAGAACGCTTTACGCGCATCGTGACTTTGACCATCTTTGGCTTGATTTCGCGGGACTTGGGGGATATTTTCTAGTCCCGGGGACTATACACTAAGTCCTGATGACCTTGTTTTGCAGTGAAATTGAAACAGCAAAAGTTTTTGAAAGCAGAGTTTCGAGCTTCTGGGCCAAAATATAGCCCCACTTCACTTGAGGAGTGAAAGATGAGCCGAGTCCGCCTTACGCGCATCGTGATTTTGACCAACTTCGGCTCGATTGGCCGGAACTTCGGGAATATTTTCCAGTTCTGTGGACTCTAAAATAATTCCTGATGGCCTTGGTTTGCAATGAAATGGACACAGCAAAACCTTTCGAACGCTCATCTTCGAGCTTCTGCGCCAAAATATAGCCCCACTTCACTTGAAGACTGAAAGAATGGCCGCGACCGCCTTACAGACATCGTGAGTTTGACCAAGTTCAGCTCGATTTCCCGGAACTTGGGGGATATTTTCCAGTCCGGGAGACTTTACAATAACTCCTGATGGCCTTTTTTTGCAGTTAAATGCACGAAGCGTAACTTTTTAAACGGCCACCTTCGAGCTTCTGGGCTGAAATATAAGCCGACTTCACTTTAAGACTGCAACAATAGCCGACCCGCGTTGCGCGAATCGTGATTTTGACCAACTTCGGATCGATATCCCGAAACTTGGGGGATATTTTCCAGTCCTGGGGACTCTAAGCTAACTCCTGATCACCTTGGTTTGAAGTGAACTTGACAAGGGAAAACTTGTTGAATGCTCACTTTCGAGCTTCTGGGGCGAAATATAGCCCCACTTCACTTTAAGACTGAAAGATTAGCCAAGACCGTCTTACGCCCATGGTGATTTTGACAAACTTAGGCTAAATTTCCCGGAATTTGAGGGATATTTTCCACTGCCTGGGTCTGTATACTAACTCCTGATGGCCTTGGTTTGCAGTGAAATTGGCACAGCAAAACTTTTTAAACACTCATTTTCGAGCTTCTGGGTCGAAATATTGCCCCACTTCACTTTAAGACTGAAAGAGTAGCCGAGACCGCGTACGCGCGTCGTGATTTTGACCAACTTCGGCTAAATTTCCCGGAACTTGGGGGATATTTTCCATTCCCGGGGACTCCAAACTGGCCCCCGACGTCCTTAGTCTGCAATAAACTGGACACAGCAAGGCTTTTTGAACGCTCATTTTCGAGCTTCTGGGCCCAAATATAGCCCCACTTCACTTAAAGACTTAAAGAGTAAGCGAGAGCACCTTACGCGCATCGTGATTTTGACCAACTGCGGCTCGATTTCCCGCAACTTGGGGGATATTTTTTTAGTCCCGGGGACTCTAAACTAACTCCTGATGGCCTTGGTTTCCATTGAAATGGACATAGGAAAACATTTTGAACGCTCACCTTCGAGCTTCTGGGCCCAAATATAGCCCCACTTCACTTTCAGACTTTAAGAGTAGTCGAGACCGCCTTACGCGCATCGTGATTTTGACCAGCTTAGGCTCGATTTACCGGAGCTTGGGGGATATTTTCAAATCCGGCGGACTCTAAACTAACACCTGATTGCCTTGCTTTGCAGTGAATTGGGCACAGCATAACTTTTTCAACGCTCACTTTCGACCTTCTTTGCCGAAATATAGCCCCACTTTAATTTAAAACGGTAAGAGTACCATAAACTCTTACGCACATCGTGATTTTCAGCAACTTTGGTTGATTTGCCGGATTTTGGTTGATATTTTACAGTCCCGGGGACTCTAAACTAACTTCTGATGGCCTTAATTTTGACTAAAATGGACACAGATAAAAGGAGCGCTCGCTCGGTGTCGAGCTTCTAGGCCGAAATATAGCCCCACTTCACTTTAAGACGGAAAGAGTAGCAAAGAAAGCCTTCCGCGCATCGTGATTTTCACCAACTTGGGCTGGATTTCCCGCAACTTCGAGGATATTTTCCAGTCCCGAGATTTCTAAACTAACTGTTCATTGTCGTGGTTTGCAGTGAAGGGGACTTAGCAGAACTTTTTAAACGCTCACTTGTGAGTTTCTGGAACAAAATATAGCCCAACTTTACTTTAAGACTGATAGAGTAGCCGAGACCGGCTTACGCGCATGGTGATTTTGACCAAATTTGGCTCGATTTCCCGGAACTTTGGGGATATATTCCAGTCCCGGGGACTCTAAACTAACTCCTGATGGCCTGGGTTTGCAGTGAAATGGACACAGGAAAACTTTTTGAACGCTCACTTTCGAGCTTCTGGGCCGAAACATAGCCCCACTTCACTTTAAGACTTAAAGAGTAGCCGAGACCGCCTTACGCGCATCGTGATTTTGACCATCTTCGGCTTGATTTCGCGGGACTTGGGAGATATTTTCTAGTCCCGGGGATTCTAAACTAAGTCCGGATGGCCTTGTTTTGCAGTGAAATTGAAACAGCCAAACTTTTTGAAAGCAGAGTTTCGAGTTTCTAGGCCGAAATATAGCCCCACTTTACTTGAAGAGTGAAAGATGAGCCGAGTCCGCCTTACGCGCATCGTGATTTTGACCAACTTCGGCTCGATTTGCCGGAAATTAGGGAATATTCTCCAGTTCTGCGGACTCTAAACTTATTCCTGATGGCCTTGGTTTGCAGTGAAATGGACACAGCAAAACTTTTTGAACGCTTATGTTCGAGCTTCTGGCCTAAAATATAGCCTAACTTCACTTTAAGACTGAAAGAATAGCTGAGACCGCCTTGCGCGCATCGTGATTTTGACCAACTTCGGCTCGATTTCCCGAAATTTGGGGGATATTTTCCAGTCCCGGAGACTCTAAACTAACTCCTGATCGTCTTGGTTTGCATTGAAATCGACAAAGCCAAACTTTTTGAACGCTCACTTTCGAGCTTCTGGCCCGAAATATAGCCCACTTTACTTTAAGACTGAAAGAGTAGCCGAAACCGTCTTGCGCGAATCGTGATTTTGACCAACTTCGGGTCGATTTCCCGGAGCTTGGCGGATATATTCAAGTCCCGGGAGCTCTAAATTAACTCCTTATGGCCTTGGTTTTCGGAGAAATGGACAGAGCAGAACTTTTTTAACACTCACCTTCTAGCTTGTGGGCTTAGATAGAAGCACACTTAACTTTAACCCTGAAATAGTAGCCGAGACCGCCTTACGCGCATCGTGATTTTGACCAACTTCGGCTCGATTTCCCGCCACTTGGGGGATATTTTCCAGTCCGGGGGACTCTAAACTAACTCCTGAAGGCCTTGGTTTGCAGTCAAATGCACAGAGCATAACTTTTTTAACGATCACTTTGCAGCTTCTGGGCCGAAATATAGCTCCACTTCACTTTAAGACTGAAAGAGTAGCGAGACCGCCTTACAGGCATCCTGATTTTGACCAACTTCAGCTCGATATCCCGGAACTTGGCGGATATTTTCCAGTCCGGAGGACGTTAAACTAACTCCTGCTGGCCTTTGTTTGCAGTTAAATGCAGAAAGCGTAACTTTTTAAACGGTCACTTTCGAGCTTCTGGGCCGAAATATAGCCCCACTTCACTTTAAGACTGAAATAATAGCCGAGATCGCGTTTCGCGCATCGTGATTTTGACGAACTTCGGATCGATATCCCGCAACTTGGGGGATATTTTCCAGTTCCGGGGACTCTAAACTAACTCCTGATCGCCTTGCTTTGCATTGAAACTGACAGAGCAAAACGTTGTGAAGACTCACCTTCGAGCTTCTGGGCCGAAATATAGCCCCACTTCTTTTTAAGAGTAAGAGTAGCCGAGTCTGTCTTACGCAAATCGTGATTTTGACTAAGTTCGGCTCGATTTCTCGGAACCTGGGAGATATATTTCAGTCCCGGGAGCAATAAACTAACTCCTGATAGCCTTGGTCTCCAGTGAAATGGACACAGCAAATTTTTTTGAACCCCTACTTTGGAGCTTCTGGGCCGGAATAGAGCCCGACTTTATTTTAACACTAAAAGAGTAGCCGAGACGGCCTTACGCGCTTATTTATTTTGCCAAACTTTGTCTCGATTTTTCGGCACTTACGGGATATTTTCCAGTCCCTGGGACTCTAAACTAACTCTTGATGGCTTTGTTTCGAAGTTAAATTGACACAGGAAAACTTTTTGAACGCTCTCTTTCGAGCTTCTGGGCCGAAATATAGGCCCAGTTCGCTTTAAGACTGAAAGATTAGCCAAGACCGCCTTACGCCCTGGTGATTTTGACAAACTTGCGCTAAATTTCCCGGTATTTGGGGGATATTTTCCACTCCCTGGGTCTCTAAACTAACTCCTGATGGCCTTGGTTTGCAGTTAGGGTTAGGGTTAGGGTTAGACCCTAAAGTAACTCCTGATGGCCTTGGTTTTGAGTGAAATGGACAGAGCAAAACTTTCTGAACGGTCACTTTCAAGCTTCTGGGCGGAAATATTGCCCCAGTTCACTTTAAGAATGAAAGAGTAGCCGAGACCGCCTTACGCTTATCGTGATTGTGACCAACTTTGGCTCGATTTCCCGGCAAATGGGGGAATATTTTCCGGTACCGGGGACGCTAAAGTAACTCCTGATTGCCTTGGTTTGCATTGAAATGGAGAGAGCAAAACTTTTTGAACGCTCCCCTTGGAGCTTCTGAGCCGAAATATAGCCCCACTTCATTTAAGACTGAAAGAGTAGCCGAGACCGCCTTACGCGCATCGTGATTTTGACCAACTTCGTCTCGATTTCGCGGAACTTGGGGGATATTTTCCAGTTCCGGGGACTCTATACTAACTCCTGATGGCTTTGGTTTGCAGTGAAATGGACACAGGATAACTTTTTGAAGGCTCACTTTCGAGCTTCTGGGCCGAAGCATAGCCCTACTTCACTTTAAGACTGAAAGAGTAGCTGAGATTGCCTTACGCGCAGCGTGATTTTGGGTTACTTCGGCTCGATTTCCCGGAACTTGGGAAATAATTCCCAGTCCCGGGCACTCTAAACTAATTCCTGATGGCCTTGGTTTTCAGTGAAATGGACACAGCCAAACTTTTTGAACGTTAACTTTCGAGCTTCTGGGCCGAAATATAGCCCCACTTCACTTTAAGACTGAAAGAGTAGCCGAGACCGCCTTACGTGTATGGTAAATTTGTCCAACTTCGGCTTGATTTCTCGGGGTTTGGGGGATATTTTCGAGTCCCGGAAGCTCTAAACTAACTCCTGATTGCCTTGGTTTTCAGTGAAATGGACACAGGTAAAAGGAGCGCACGCTAGGTTTCCAGGTTGTAGGCCGAAATATAGCCCCACTTTATTTTAAGACTGAAAGGGTAGACGAAACCGCCTTAAGCGCATCGAAATTATTAGCCACTATGGCTCGATCTGCCAAAACTTGGGGGATATTTTCCAGTCCCGAGGACTCTATGCTAACTCATGATGAACTTAGTTTTCAGTGATATGTACACAGGCAAAAGGAGCGCACGCTCGGTGTCGAGCTTCTCGGCCGAAATATAGCCCCACTTCATTTTAAGACTGAAAGAGTAGCCGAGACCGCCTTACGCGCATCGTGATTTTGAGCAACTTTGGCTCGATCTGCCAGAATTTGGGAAATATTTTCCAGTCCCAAGGACTCTAAACTAACACCTGATCGCCTAAGATGTCAGTGAAATGGACACAGGTAAAATTAGCGCACGCCCGGTCTCGAGCTTCTAGGTCGAAATATAGTCCCGGGGACGCTAAACTAACTCCCGATGACCTTGGTTTCCAATTTAATGAACACAGCAAAACATTCTGAACGCTCACCTTCGAGCTTCAGGGCCGAAATATAGCCCTACTTAAATTTAAGACTGAAAGAATAGCCGAGAGCCCGTTACGCGCATGGTGATTTTGATCAACTTCGGCGCGATTTCTTGGAACTTGGAGAATATTTTCCACTCCCGGGGACTCTAAACTAACTCCTGAAGGCCTTGGTTTCCAGTGAAAGGGACAGAGCAAAACTTTTTGAACGCGCACTTTCGAGCTACTTGGCCGAACTATAGCCCAACTTCACTTTAAGACTGAAAGACTAACCGAGAGCGCCTTACGCGCATCGTGACTTTGACCAACTTCGGCTCGATCTGGCGGAACTTGGGAAATATTTTCTAGTCCCAAGAGCTCTAAACTAACTCCTGATTGCCTTGCTTTGCAGTGAAATGGACACAGCAAAACTTGTCGAATGCGCACTTTCGAGCCTCTGGGCCGACATATAGCGCAACTTCACTTTACGACTGAAAGAGTAGCCGGCACTGCCTTGCGCGCATCGTGATTTTGACCAACTTGGGCTGGATTTCCAGGAACTGGGGGGATAGTTTCTACTTCCGCGTACTCTAAATTAACGCCTGATGGCCTTGGTTTGCAGTGAAATGGACACAGGAAAACTTTTTGAACGCTCAGTTTCGAGCTTGTGGGCCGAAATACAGCCACACTTCACTTTAAGACTGAAACAGTAGCCGAGACCGCGTTACGCGCATCGTGATTTTGATCAACTTCTGCTCGATTTCCCGGAACTTGGGGGATATTTTCCAGTCCCGGGGACTCTAAACTAACTCCTGATGGCCATGGTTTGCAGTGAAATTTACACAGCACAAGTCTTTGAACGCACACTTGCGAGGTTCTGGACCGAAATAGAGCCCACCTTGACTTGAAGCCTGAAAAAGTAGCCGAGACGGACTTACGCGCATCCTGATTTTGAGCAACTTCGGCTGATTTGCCGGAACGTAGGGGATATATTCCAGTTCTGAGGACTCTAAACTAATTCCTGATGGCCTTGGTTTGCAGTAAAATGGACACAGCAAAACCTTTTTGAACGCTCAATTTCGAGCTTCTGGGCCAAAATATAGCCCCACTTTACTTTAACACTAAAAGGGTAGCCGAGAACGCCTTACGCGCATCGTGATTTTGACAAACTTCGGGTTGATTTCCCGGAACTTGGGGGATATTTTCCAGTCCCGGGGACTCTAAACTAACTCCTGCTTCTCTTGGATTGGAGTGAAATGTAAACAGCAAAACTTTTTGAACGCTGACTTTCCAGCTTCTGGGCCCAAAAGTTTAGCCCCACTTCATTTTAAGATTGAAAGAGTAGCCGAGGCCGCCTTACGCGCATCGTAATTTTGACTAACTTAAGCTCGATTTTCGGAAACTTGGGGGATATTTCCCAGTCCCGGGGACTCTAAACTAACTCCTGATGGCCTTGCTTTGCAGTGAAATGGACACAGGAAAACTTTTTTAACGCTCTTGTGCGAGCTTCCGGGCCAAAATATAGCACACTTCACTTGAAGACTGAAAGAGTAGCCGAGACCGCCTTATGCGAATCGTGATTTTGACAAACTACGCCTCGATTTCCCGGAACTTGGGGCATATTTTGCAGACCCGGGAACTTTAAACTAACTCCTGATTGCCTTGGTTTGCAGTAAAATAGAAACGGCAAAACTTTTTCAACGCTCACTTTAAAGCTTCTGGGCCAACACATAGCCCCACTTCACTTTAAGACTTAAAGAGTAGCCGAGACCGTCTTAAGCGCATCGTGATTTTGACCAAGTGGGCTCTATTTCCCGGAACTGGGGGGATATTTTCCAGTCCCGGAGACTCTAAACTAACTCCTGATTGCCTTAGTTTTCAGTGAAATCGACACAGATTAAATTAGCGCACGCTCGGTGCCGAGCTTCTAGGTCGAAATATAGCCCCACTTCATTTTAAGACTGAAAAAATAGACGAAACGGCCTTACGCGCATCGTGATTTTGAGCAACTTTGGCTCAATTTGCCGGAACTTGTGGGATATTTTTCAGTCCTAGGGACTGTAAATAAACTCCCGATCGCCTTGGTTTGCATTGGAATGGACAGAGCAAAACATTTTAAACGCTCACCTTCAAGGTTCTGAGCCGAATATAGCCCCACTTCACTTTAAGCCTGAAAGAGTAGCCGAGACCGTCTTACGCGCATCGTGATTTTGACCAACTTTGGCTTGATTTTCCGGAACTTGGGGAATATTTTCCAGTCCCGGGGACTCTAAACTAACTCCTGATGGCCTTGCTTTGCAGTGAAATGGACACAGCGAAACTTTTTTAGCGCTCACTTTGGACCTTCTGGGCCGAAATATAGCCCCACTCCACTTTAAGACTTAAAGAGTTGCAGAGACCGCTTTACGCGCATCGTGACTTTGACCATCTTCGGCTTGATTTCCCGGGACTTGGGGGATATTTTCTAGTCCCGGGGACTATAAACTAAGTCCTGATGACCTTGTTTTGCAGTGAAATTGAAACAGCAAAAGTTTTTGAAAGCAGAGTTTCGAGCTTCTGGGCCGAAATATAGCCCCACTTCACCTGAGGAGTGAAAGATGAGCCGAGTCCGCCTTACGCGCATCGTGATTTTGACCAACTTCGGCTCGATTGGCCGGAAATTAGGGAATATTTTCCAGTTCTGTGGACTCTAAGCTTATTCCTGATGGCCTTGCTTTGCAGTGAAATGGACACAGCAAAACTTTTTGAACGCTGATCTTGGAGCTTCTGCGCCAAAATATAGCCCCACTTCACTTGAAGACTGAAAGAATAGCTGAGAACGCCTTCCGCGCATCGTGATTTTGACCAACTTCGGCTCGATTTCCCGGAAATTGGGGGATATTTTCCAGTCCCGGACACTCTAAACTAACTCCTGATCGTCTTGGTTTGCATTGAAATGGACACGCCAAACTTTTTGAACGCTCACTTTCGAGCTTCTGGCCCGAAATATAGCCCACTTTACTTTAAGACTGAAAGAGTAGCCGAAACCGTCTTGCGCGAATCGTGATTTTGACCAACTTCGGCTCGATTTCCCGGAAGTTGGGGGATATTTTCCAGTCCCGGGGACTCTAAACTAACTCCTGATGGCTTATGTTTGCAGTGAAATAAACACAGGGAAACTTTTTGAACGCTCACTTTCAAGCTCCTGGGCAGGAATAAAGCCTCACTTCACTTTTAGACTGAAACAGTAAGCGAGACCGCCTAACGCACACCGTGATTTTGACCAACTTCGGCTAAAAATCCCTGAACTTGGGGATATTTTCCAGTCCCGAAGACTCTTAAGTAACCCCTGATGGCCTTCGTTTGCATTGAAATGGATACAGGAAAACTTTTTAAAGCTCAGTTTTGAGCTTCTGGGCCGAAATATAGCCCCACTTCACTTTAAGACTGAAAGCTTAGCCAAGACCGTCTTGCACGCATCGTGATTTTGACCAACGTCTTCTCGATTTTCCGGAACTTGGGAAATATATTGCAGTCCCGGAGACTCTAAACTAACTCCTGATGGCCTTGGTTTGCAGTGAAATGAACAAGGCAATTTTTTTGCAGCGCTCACTTGGGAGCTTCTGGGCCGAAATAGAGCCCCACTTCACTTTAAGACTGAAAGAGTAGCCGAGGCCGCCTTAGGCGCATCGCTATTTTGACCAACTTCGGCTTGAGTTGCCAGAACTTAAAAGATATTTTCCAGTCCCGGGGACTCTAAACTAACTCATGATGGCCTTGGTTTTCAGTGAAATTGAGAGAGGAAAACTTTTTGAACGCTCACTTTCGAGCTTCTGGACCGAAATATAGCCCTACTTCACTTTAAGACTGAAAGATTAGCCGAGACCGCCTTACGCGAATGGTTATTTTGACCAACTTCGTCTCGATTTCGCGGAACTTGGGGGATATTTTCCAGTTCCGGGGACTGTAAACTACTTCCTGAGGGCCTTGCTTTGCAGTGAAATGGGCACAGGATAACGTTTTGAACGCTCACTTTCGAGCTTCTGGGCCGAAATATACAGCCACGTCACTTTACGACTAAAAACGTAGCCGAGACTACTTTACGCGCATCGTTATTTTGACAAACTTCGGCTCGATTTCGCGTGACTTGGGGGATATTTTGATGTCCCGGACACTGTAAACAATCTGCTGATGTGGCGTGGTTCGCGGTGAAATGGACACAGCAAAACTTTTTGAACTTTCACTTTCTAGCTTCTGGGCCGAAATATAGCCCCAGTTCAGTTTAAGAATGAAAGATTAGCCGAGACCGCCTTACGTGCATCGTGATTTTGACAAAATTCGGCTCGATTTCCCCGAACTTGGGCGATATTTTCCAGTCCCGAGGAGTCTAAACTAACTCCTGATGGCCTTGGTTTGCAGTTAAATGAACACAGCAAAACTTTTTGAACTTTCACTTTCTAGCTTCTCGGCCGAAATATAGCCCCAGTTCACTTTAAGAATGAAAGAGTAGGCGAGACCGCCTTACGCGCATCGTGATTTTGACAAAATTCGGCTATATTTCCCCGAACTTGGGCGATATTTTCCAGTCCCGAGGAGTCTAAACTAACTCCTGATGGCCTTGGTTTGCAGTGAAATGAACACAGTAACACTTTTTGAACGCTTATTTTCGAGCTTCTGGGATGAAATATAGCCCCACTTCACTTTAACACTGAAAGAGTAGGCGAGACCGCCTTACGCGCATCGTCATTTTGAGTAACTCCCGCTCGATTTTCTAGAATTTTGGCGATATTTTCAAGTCCCGGGGACTCTAAACTAAGCCCTGATGGCCTTGGTTTGCAGTGAAATAGACGCAGGAAAACTTTTTGAACGCTCCGTTTCGAGCTTCTGGGCCGAAATACAACCGTAATTCACTTTAAGACTGAAATAGTGGCCGAGACCGCCTTACGAGCATCGTGATTTTGACCAAGTTCAGCTCGATTTCCCGGAACTTGGGGGATATTTTCCAGTCCGGGGGACTTTAAACAAACTCCTGATGGCCTTGGTTTGCAGTTAAATGCACAAAGAGTAACTTTTTAAAGGGTCACTTTCGAGCTTCTGGGGCGAAATATAGCCCCACTTTACTTTAAGACTGAAAGAGTAGCCGAGACCGTCTTACGCGCATCGTGATTTTGACCAACTTCCGTTCGATTTCCCGGAACTTCGGGGATATATTCCAGTCCCGGGGACTCTAAACTTACTGCTGATGGCCTTGGTTTGCAGTGAAATGGACACAGCACATTTTTTTGAACGCTCACTTTCGAGCTTCTCGGCCGAAATAGAGCCCTACTTCACTTTAAGACTGAAAGAGTAACCGAGACCGCCTTACGCGCATCGTAATTTTGACCAACTTCGGCTCGATTTCCCGGAAGTTGGCGAATATTTTGAATTCCCGGGGAAGCTGAAATAACTTCCGATGGCCTTAGTTTGCAGTTAAATGGACACCGCAAAACTTTCTGAACGCTCACTTTCGAGCTTATGGGTCGAAATATAGCCCCACTTTACTTTAAGACTCAAAGAGTAGCCGAGACCGCCTTACGCGCATCGCGATTTTGGGATACTTCGGCTCGATTTCCTGGAAATAGGGCTATATTTTCCAGTCCCGGGGACTCTAAACTAACTCCTGATTGCCTGGGTTTCCAGTGAAATGGACACAGGAACACTTTTTGAACGCGCACTTTCGACCTTGCTGGCCGAAATATAGCCCTACTTCTTTTTAAGACTGAAAGTGTAGGCGGGAGCGCCTTACGCGCATTGTGATTTTGAGGATCTTCGGCTCGATCTGGCGAAACTTGGGAGATATTTTCCAGTCCCAAAGTCTCTAAACTCACTCCTGATTGTCTAAGATGTGAGTTAAATAGAGACAAAAATTTTTGAACCCTTACTTTCGAGCTTCTGGAGTTAAATCTAAGCCCACTTTACCTTAAGACTGAAAGAGTAGCCGAGACCCCCTTAAGCGCATCGTGATTTTGACTAACTTCGGGTGGATTTCCCGTAACTTGGGGGATATTTCCAGTCCCTTGGACGCTAAACTAAGTCGTGATGGCCTTGTTTTGCAGTGAAATGGACACAGCAAAACTTTTTAAACACTCAGTTTCGAGCTTCTGGGCCGAAATATTGCCCCACTTCACTTTAAGACATAAAGACTAGCTGAGGCCGCCGTACGCGCGTCGTGATTTTGCCCAACTTCGGTTAAATTTCCCGGAACTTGGGGGATATTTTCCAGTCCCGGGGACTCTAAACTGGCCCCCGACGTCCTTGATCTGCAGTAATATGGACACAGCAAAACTTTTTGAACGCTCAATTTCGAGCTTCCGGGCCAAAATATAGCCCCACTTTACTTTAACACTAAAAGGGTAGCCGACACCGCCTTACGCGCATCGTGATTTTGACAAACTTCGGGTTGATTTCCCGGAACTTGGGGGATATTTTCCAGTCCCGGGGACTCTAAACTAACTCCTGCTTGTCTTGGTTTGCAGTGAAATGGACACAGCGAAACTTTTTGAACCCTCACTTTTAAGCGTGTGGGCCGAAATAGAGCCCCATTTTACTTTAAGACTGAAAGAGTAGCGAGACCGTCTTGAGCGAATCGTGATTTTGACCAATTTCGCGTCCAATTCCCGAAACTTGGCGGATATATTCCAGTCAAGGGGACTCTAAAGTAACTCCTGATGGCCTTGGTCTTCAGTGAAATGGACAGAGCACAACTTTGGAGCTTCTGGGCAGAAATATAGCCCGACTTTACTTTAAGACTGAAAGAGTAGCCGAAACCGCCTTACGTATATCGTAATTTTGACGAACTTCGAATGGATTTCCCGGAACTTGGGGTATATTTTCCAGTCCCTTGGACGCTAAACTAAGTCCTGATGGCCTTGTTTTGAAGTGAAATGGACACAGCAAAACTTTTTGAAAGCTCACTTTCTAGCTTGTGGGCTGAAATATAGGCACGCTTGACTTTAAGACTGAAACAGTAGCCGAGACCACGTCACGCGCATCATGAATTTGATCAACTTCCGCTCCAATTCCCGGGACTTGGGGGATATTTTCCAGTCCCGGGGACTCTAAACTAACTCCTGATGGCCTTGGTTTGCATTGAAATGGACACAGCACATTTTTTTGAACGCACACTTTCGAGATTCTGGGCCGAAATATAGCCCCACTTCACTTAAGACTGAAAGAGTAGCCGAGACCGCCTCTCTCGCATCGTGAGTTTGACAAACTTCGGGTCGATATTCCGGAACTTGGGGGATATTTTCCAGTCCCAGGAACTCTAAACTAACTCCTGATGGCCTTGGTTTGCAGTGAAATGGACAGAGCAAAACTTTTTGAACGCTCACCTTCGAGCTTCCTGGCCGAAATAAAGCCCCACTTTACTTTATGACTTAAAGAGTAACCGAGACCACCTTACGCCCATTGTGATTTTGACAAACTTCGGGTGGATCTCCAGGAACTTGGGGAACATTTTGCAGTCCCTTGGACGCTAAAATAAGTCCTGATGGCCTTGTTTTGCAGTGAAATGGACACAGCAAAACTTTTTGAACGCTCACTTTCAAGCTTGTGGGCTGAAATATAGCCACACTTTACTATAAGACTGAAACAGTAGCCGAGACCGCATTTCGCGCATCGTGATTTTGATCAACTTCTGCTGGATTTCCCGGAACTTGGGGAATATTTTCCAGTCCCGGGGACTCTAAACTAACTTTTGATCGCTTTGGTTTGCAGTGAAATGCACACAGCAAAACTTTTTGAACGCTCACTTTCGAGCTTCTGGACAGAAATATAGCCCCACTTCACTTTAAGACTGAAAGGGTAGCCGAGACAGCTTTGGGAGCATCGTGATTTTGACCAACTTCAGCTCGATTTACCGGAACTTGGGGAATCTTTTCCAGTCCCAGGGACGCTAAACTAACTCGTGATGGCCTTGTTTTTCAGTCAAAGAACACAGCAAAGACTGAAAGGGTAGCCAAGACCGTCTTGGGCGCATCGTGATTTTG
Organism: Orbicella franksi; assembly: GCF_964199315.1. Classification (NCBI taxonomy): domain Eukaryota; kingdom Metazoa; phylum Cnidaria; class Anthozoa; order Scleractinia; family Merulinidae; genus Orbicella; species Orbicella franksi. The sequence continues at coordinate 31,083,286 of NC_138154.1, forward strand.
ACCAACGTCTTCTCGATTTTCCGGAACTTGGGAAATATATTGCAGTCCCGGGGACTCTAAACTAACTCCTGATGGCCTTGGTTTGCAGTGAAATGGACACGGCAAATTTTTTGCAGCGCTCACTTGGGAGCTTCTGGGCCGAAATAGAGCCCCACTTCACTTTAAGACTGAAAGAGTAGCCGAGGCCGCCTTAGGCGCATCGTGATTTTGACCAACTTCGCCTTGAGTTGCCAGAACTTAAAAGATATTTTCCAGTCCCGGGGACTCTACACTAAGTCATGATGGCCTTGGTTTTCAGTGAAATTGAGAGAGGAAAACTTTCTGAACGCTCACTTTCGAGCTTCTGGACCGAAATATAGCCCTACTTCACTTTCAGACTGAAAGAGTAGCCGAGACCGCCTTACGCGAATCGTTATTTTGAGCAGCTTCGTCTCCATTTCCCGGAACTTGGGGGATATTTTCCAGTTCCAGGGATGGTAAACTACTTCCTGAGGGCCTTGCTTTGCAGTGAAATGGGCACAGGATAACTTTTTGAACGCTCACTTTCGAGCTTCTGGGCCGAAATATACAGCCACGTCACTTTAAGACTAAATGAGTAGCCGAGACTGCTTTACGCGCATCGTGATTTTGACAAACTTCGGCTCGATTTCCCGGAACTTGGGGGATATTTTGATGTCCTGGAGACTGTAAACTATCTCCTGATGTGGCTTGGTTCGCGGTGAAATGGACACAGCAAAACTTTTTGAACTTTCACTTTCTAGCTTCTGGGCCGAAATATAGCCCGAGTTCACTTTAAGAATAAAAGAGTAGCCGAGACCGCCTTACGCGCATCGTAATTTTGACAAACTTTGGCTCGATTTCCCGGGAAATGGGGAATATTTTCCGGTACCGGGCACTCTAAAGTAACTCCTGATTGCCTTGGTTTGCATTGAAATGGAGAGAGCAAAACTTTTTCAACGCTCCCCTTCGGGCTTCTGAGCCGAAATATAGCCCCACTTCAGTTTCAGACTGAAAGAGTAGCCGAGACCGTCTTACGCGCATCGTGATTTTGACCAACTTCGGCTCGATTTCCCGAAACTTCGGGGATATATTCAAGTCCCAAGGACTCTAAACTAATCCCTGATGGCCTTGGTCTGCTGTGAAATGGACACAGCAAATTTTTTTGAACGCTTACTTTCGAAATTCTGGGCCGAAATATAGCCCCACTTCACTTTAAGACTGAAATAGTAGGCGAGACCGCCTTAGACGCATCGTGATTTTGACCAACTTCACCTTGAGTTGCCAGAACTTAAGGGATATTTTCCAGTCCCATGGACTCAAAACTAACTGATGATGGCCTTGGTTTTCAGTTAAATTAAGAGAGCAAAACTTTTTCAACGCTCACTTTCGAGCTTCTGGGCCGAAATATACAGCCACGTCACTTTAAGACTAAAAGAGTAGCGGAGACTGCTTTACGCGCATCGTGATTTTGACAAACTTCGGCTCGATTTCCCGGGACTTGGGGGATATTTTGATGTCCCGGACACTGTAAACAATCTGCTGATGTGGCTTGGTTTGCGGTGAAATGGACACAGCAAAACTCTTTGAACTTTCACTTTCTAGCTTCTGGGCCGAAATATTGCCCCACTTCACTTTAAGACTGAAAGAGTAGCCGAGACCGCCGTACGCGGGTCGTGATTTTGACCAACTTTGGCTAAATTTCCCGGAACTTGGGGGATATTTTCCATTCCCGGGGACTCTAAAGTGACCCCCGACGTCCTTGGTCTGCAGTAAAATGAACACAGCAAAACTTTTTAAACGCTCACTTTCGAGCTTCTGGGCCGAAATATAGCTCCACTTTACTTTAAGATTGAAAGAGTAGCCGAGACCGGCTTACGCGCATCGTAATTTTGACCAACTTCGACTCGATTTCCCGCAACTTGGGGGATATTTTACAGTCTCAAGGACTCTAAAGTAACTCCTGATGGCCTTGCTTTGGAGTGAAATGGACACAGCAAAACCTTCTGAACGCTCACTTTCAAGCTTCTGGGCGGAAATATTGCTCCAGTTCACTTTAAGAATGAAAGAGTAGCCGAGACCGCCTTAAGCTTATCGTGATTGTGACCAACTTTGGCTCGATTTCCCGGCAAATAGGGGATATTTTCCGGTACAAGGGACTCTAAAGTAACTCCTGATTGCCTTGGTTTGCATTGAAATGGAGAGAGCAAAACTTTTTGAACGCTCCCCTGCGAGCTTCTGAGCCGAAACATAGCCCCACTTCACTTTAAGACTGAAAGAGTAGCCGAGACCGTCTTACGCGCATCGTGGTTTTGACCAGCTTCGGCTAGATTTCCCGAAACTTGGGGGATATATTCCAGTCCCAAGGACTCCAAAGTAATTCCTGATGGCCTTGGTTTGCAGTGAAATGGACACAGCCAAGTTTTTTGAACGCATACTTTCGAAATTCTGGGGAGAAATATAGCCCCACTTCACTTTAAAACTGAAAGAGTAGCCGAGACCGCCTTAGGCGCTTCGTGATTTTGACCAACTTCGGCTCGAGTTTCCGGAACTTAAGGGATATTTTTCAGTCCCAAGGACTCTAAGCTAACTCCCGATGGCCTTGATTTTCAGTTAAAGTGAGAGAGCAAAACTTTATGAACGCTCACTTTCGAGCTTCTGGACCGAAATATAGCCCTACTTCACTTTAAGAGTCAAAGACTAGCCGAGACCGCCTTACGCGCATCGTGATTTTGACCAACTTCGTCTCGATTTCGCGGAACTTGGGGGATATTTTCCAGTTCCGGGGACTCTAAACTAACTCCTGATGGCTTTGGTTTGCAGTGAAATGGACACAGGATAACTTTTTGAAGGCTCACTTTCGAGCTTCTGGGCCGAAGCATAGCCCTACTTCACTTTAAGACTGAAAGAGTAGCTGAGATTGCCTTACGTCCAGCGTGATTTTGGGTTACTTCGGCTCGATTTCCCGGAACTTGGGAAATAATTCCCAGTCCCGGGCACTCTAAACTAATTCCTGATGGCCTTGGTTTTCAGTGAAATGGACACAGCCAAACTTTTTGAACGTTCACTTTCCAGCTTCTGGGCCGAAATATAGCCCCACTTCACTTTAAGACTGAAAGAGTAGCCGAGACCGCCTTACGCGTATGGTAAATTTGCCCAACTTTCGCTTGATTTCTCGGGGTTTGGGGGATATTTTCCAGTCCCGGAAGCTCTAAACAAACTCCTGATTGCCTTGGTTTTCAGTGAAAAGGACACAGGTAAAAGGAGCGCACGCTAGGTTTCCAGGTTGTAGGCCGAAATGTAGCCCCACTTTATTTTAAGACTGAAAGGGTAGACGAAGCCGCCTTAAGCGCATCCAAATTTTTAGTCACTATGGCTCGATCTGCCAAAACTTGCGGGATATTTTCCAGTCCCGGGGACTCTAAGCTAACTCCTGATAACCTTAGTTTTCAGTAAAATGGTCACAGGTAACAGGAGCGCACGCTCCCTGTCGAGCTTCTAGGTCGAAATAAAGCCCCACTTCATTTTAAGACTGAAAGAGTAAACCAAACTACCGTACGCTTATCGTAATTGTAAGAAACTATGGCTCAATTTGCCGAAACTTGGAGGATAGTTTCCAGTCTCGAGGACTCTAAGCTATCTCCTGATGGACTTAGTTCTTAGTGAAAAGGACAATGGCAAAAGGAGCGCACGCTCGGTGTCAAGCTTGTAGAACCGAAATATGGGCCCACTTCATTTTCAGAGTGAAAGAGTAGCCGAGACCGCCTTACTCGCATCTTGATTTTGAGCATCTTTGGCTGGATTTGCCGGAACTCGGGGAATATTTTCCAGTCCCCAGGACTCTATGCTAACTCATGATGAACTTAGTTTTCAGTGATATGTACACAGGCAAAAGGAGCGCGCGCTCGGTGTCGAGCTGCTCGGCCGAAATATAGCCCCACTTCATTTTAAGACTGAAAGAGTAGCCGAGACCGCCTTACGCACGTGGTGATTTTCAGCAACATTGGCTCGATCTGCCAGAATGTGGGAAATATTTTCCAGTCTCAAGGACTCTAAACTAACACCTGATCGCCTAAGATGTCAGTGAAATGGACACAGGTAAAATTAGCGCACGCCCGGTCTCGAACTTCTAGGTCGAAATATAGCCTCCCTTAATTTTAAGACTGAAAGAGTAGCCGAGACCGCCTTACGCGCATCGTGATTTTGGGCCACTTTTGCTCGATTTCCCGGAAGTTGGCGAATAATTTAAAGTCCCGGGGACGCTAAACTAACTCCCGATGACCTTGGTTTCCAATTTAATGAACACAGCAAAACATTCTGAACGCTCACCTTCGAGCTTCAGGGCCGAAATATAGCCCTACTTAAATTTAAGACTGAAAGAATAGCCGAGAGCCCGTTACGCGCATGGTGATTTTGATCAACTTCGGCGCGATTTCCTGGAACTTGGAGAATATTTTCCAGTCCCGGGGACTCTAAACTAACTCCTGAAGGCCTTGGTTTCCAGTGAAAGGGACAAAGCGAAACTTTTTGAACGCGCACTTTCGAGCTTCTTGGCCGAACTATAGCCCAACTTCACTTTAAGACTGAAAGACTAACCGAGAGCGCCTTACGCGCATCGTGACTTTGACCAACTTCGGCTCGATCTGGCGGAACTTGGGAAATATTTTCTAGTCCCAAGAGCTCTAAACTAACTCCTGATTGCCTTGCTTTGCAGTGAAATGGACACAGCAAAACTTGTCGAATGCGCACTTTCGAGCCTCTGGGCCGAAATATAGCGCAACTTCACTTTAAGACTGAAAGAGTAGCCAGCACCGCCTTGCGCGCATCGTGATTTTGACCAACTTGGGCTGGACTTCTCGGAACTAGGGGGATATTTTCTACTTCCGCGTACACTAAACTGACGCCTGATGGCCTTGGTTTGCAGTGAAATGGACACAGGAAAACGTTTTGAACGCTCACTTTCGAGCTTGTGGGCCGAAATACAGGCACACTTCACTTTAAGACTGAAAAAATAGCCGAGACCGCGTTACGCGCATCGTGATTTTGATCAACTTCTGCTCGATTTCCCGGAACTTGGGGAATATTTTCCAGTCCCGGGGACGCTTAACTAACTCCTGATGGCCATGGTTTGCAGTGAAATTTCCACAGCACAAGGTTTTGAACGCACACTTTCTAGGTTCTGGACCGAAATAGAGCCCCACTTGACTTGAAGACTGAAAAAGTAGCCGAGACGGACTTACGCGCATCCTGATTTTGAGCAACTTCGGCTCGATTTCCCGGAACTTAGGGGATATATTCCAGTTCTGAGGACTCTAAACTAATTCCTGATGGCCTTGGTTTGCAGTAAAATGGACACAGCAAAACCTTTTTGAACGCTCAATTTCGAGCTTCTGGGCCAAAATATAGCCCCACTTTACTTTAACACTAAAAGGGTAGCCGAGAACGCCTTACGCGCATCGTGATTTTGACAAACTTCGGGTTGATTTCCCGGAACTTGGGGGATATTTTCCAGTCCCGGGGACTCTAAACTAACTCCTGCTTGTCTTGGTTTGGAGTGAAATGGAAACAGCAAAACTTTTTGAACGCTGACTTTCCAGCTTCTGGGCCCAAAAGTTTAGCCCCACTTCATTTTAAGATTGAAAGAGTAGCCGAGGCCGCCTTACGCGCATCGTAATTTTGACTAACTTAAGCTCGATTTTCGGAAACTTGGGGACATTTTCCAGTCCCAGGGACTCTAAACTAACTCCTGCTTGTCTTGGTTTGGAGTGAAATGGAAACAGCTAAACTTTTTGAACGCTGACTTTCCAGCTTCTGGGCCCAAAAGTTTAGCCCCACTTCACTTTAAGACTGAAAGAGTAGCCGAGACCGCCTTATGCGAATCGTGATTTTGACAAACTACGCCTCGATTTCCGGGAACTTGGGACATATTTTCCAGACCCGGCAACTTTAAACTAACTCCTGATTGCCTTGGTTTGCAGTAAAATGGAAACGGCAAAACTTTTTCAACGCTCACTTTAAAGCTTCTGGGCCAACACATAGCCCCACTTGACTTTACGACTTAAAGAGTAGCCGAGACCGTCTCAAGCGCATCGTGATTTTGACCAAGTTCCGCTCAATTTCCCGGAACTGGGGGGATATTTTCCAGTCCCGGGGACTCTAAACTAACTCCTGATTACCTTGGTTGGCCGAGCAATGGACACAGGAAAACTTTTCGAAGGCTCACTTTCGAGCTGCTGGGTCGAAATATAGCCCCACTTCACTTTAAAACTGAAAGAGTAGCCGAGACCGCCTTGCGCGCAACGTGATTTTGAGCAACTTCCGCGTGATTTCCCGGAAGTTGGGGGATATTTTACAGTCCCGGGGACTCTAACGTATTTCCTGTTGGCCTTGGTTTTCAGTGAAATGGACACAGGAAAACTTTTTGAACGCTCACTTTCGAGCCTTTGGGCCAAAATATAGCCCATTTCATTTTAAGACTGAAAGAGTAGCCGAGACCGCTTTACGCGCATCGTGATTTTGAGCCTCTATGGCTCGATTTCCCGGAACTTGGAGAATAGTTTCCAGCTTTGGGAGCACTAAACTAACTCCTGATTGCCTTAGTTTTCAGTGAAATCGACACAGATTAATTTAGCGCACGCTCGGTGTCCAGCTTCTAGGTCGAAATATAGCCCCACTTCATTTTAAGACTGAAAAAATAGACGAAACGGGCTTACGCGCATCGTGATTTTGAGCAACTTTGGCTCAATTTGCCGGAACTTGTGGGATATTTTTCAGTCCCAGGGACTGTAAACTAACTCCCGATCGCCTTGGTTTGCATTGAAATGGACAGAGCAAAACATTTTAAACGCTATCCTTCAAGGTTCTGAGCCGAATATAGCCCCACTTCACTTTAAGCCTGAAAGAGTAGCCGAGACCGTCTTACGCGCATCGTGATTTTGACCAACTTTGGATTGATTCTCCGGAACTTGGCGGATATTTTCCAGTCCCGGCGACTCTAAACTAACTCCTGATGGCCTTGCTTTGCAGTGAAATGGACACAGCAAAACTTTTTGAGCGCTCACTTTGGACCTTCTGGGCCGAAATATAACCCCACTTCACTTTAAGACTGAAAGAGTTGCCGAGAACGCTTTAGCGCATCGTGATTTTGGCCATCCTCGGCTTGATTTCCCGGGACTTGGGGGATATTTTCTAGTCCCGGGGACTTTAATCTAAGTCCTAATGACCTTGTTTTGCAGTGAAATTGAAACAGCAAAAGTTTTTGAAAGCAGAGTTTCGAGCTTCTGGGCCGAAATATAGCCCCACTTCACTTGAGTAGTGAAAGACGAGCCGAGTCCGCCTTACGCGCATCGTGATTTTGACCAACTTCGGCTCGATTGGCCGGAAATTAGGGAATATTTTCCAGTTTTGTGGACTCTAAACTTATTCCTGATGGCCTTGCTTTGCAATGAAATGGACACAGCAAAACTTTTTGAACGCTGATCTTCGAGCTTCTGCGCCAAAATATAGCCCCACTTCACTTGAAGACTGAAAGAATAGCTGAGACCGCCTTCCGCGCATCGTGATTTTGACCAACTTCGGCTGGATTTCCCGGAAATTGGGGGATATTTTCCAGTCCCGGACACTCTAAACTAACTCCTGATCGTCTTGGTTTGCATTGAAACGGAAACGCCAAACTTTTTGAACGCTCACTTTCGGGCTTCTGGCCCGAAATATAGCCCACTTTACTTTAAGACTGAAAGAGTAGCCGAAACCGTCTTGCGCGAATCGTGATTTTGACCAACTTCGGCTCGATTTCCCGGAAGTTGGGGGATATTTTCCAGTCCCGGGGACTCTAAACTAACTCCTGATGGCTTATGTTTGTAGTGAAATAAACACAGGGAAACTTTTTGAACGCTCACTTTCAAGCTCCTGGGCAGGAATAAAGCCTCACTTTACTTTAAGACTGAAACAGTAAGCGAGACCGCCTAACGCGCACCGTGATTTTGACCAACTTCGGCTAAAAATCCCTGAACTTGGGGATATTTTCCAGTCCCGAAGACTCTTAAGTAACCCCTGATGGCCTTCGTTTGCATTGAAATGGATACAGGAAAACTTTTTAAAGCTCACTTTTGAGCTTCTGGGCCGAAATATAGCCCCACTTCACTTTAAGACTGAAAGACTAGCCAAGACCGTCTTGCGCGCATCGTGATTTTGACCAACGTCTTCTCGATTTTCCGGAACTTGGGAAATATATTGCAGTCCCGGGGACTCTAAACTAACTCCTGATGGCCTTGGTTTGCAGTGAAATGAACAAGGGAAATTTTTTGCAGCGCTCACTTGGGAGCTTCTGGGCCGAAATAGAGCCCCACTTCACTTTAAGACTGAAAGAGTAACCGAGACACCCTTACGCGAATCGTTATTTTGACCAACTTCGTCTCGATTTCGCAGAACTTGGGGGATATTTTCTAGTTCCGGGGACTTTAAACTACTTCCTGAGGGCCTTGCTTTGCAGTGAAATGGGCACAGCATAACTTTTTGAACGCTCACTTTCGAGCTTCTGGGCCGAAATATACAGCCACGTCACTTTAAGACTAAATGAGTAGCCGAGACTGCTTTACGCGCATCGTGATTTTGACAAACTTCGGCTCGATTTGCCGGAACTTGGGGAATATTTTGTTGTCCCGGAGACTGTAAACTATCTCCTGATGCGGCTTGGTTCGCGGTGAAATGGACACAGCAAAACTTTTTGAACTTTCACTTTCGAGCTTCTGGGCCGAAATATAGCCCGAGTTCACTTTAAGAATGAAAGAATAGCCGACACCGCCTTACGCGCATCGTGATTTTGACCAACTTTGGCTCGATTTCCCGGGAAATGGGGAATATTTTCCGGTACCGGGCACTCTAAAGTAACTCCTGATTGCCTTGGTTTGCATTGAAATGGAGAGAGCAAAACTTTTTCAACGCTCCCCTTCGGGCTTCTGAGCCGAAATATAGCCCCACTTCAGTTTCAGACTGAAAGAGTAGCCGAGACCGTCTTACGCGCATCGTGATTTTGACCAACTTCGGCTCGATTTCCCGAAACTTCGGGGATATATTCAAGTCCCAAGGACTCTAAACTAATCCCTGATGGCCTTGGTTTGCAGTGAAATGGACCCAGCAAATTTTTTTGAACGCTTAGTTTCGAAATTCTGGGCCGAAATATAGCCCCACTTCACTTTAAGACTGAAATAGTAGGCGAGACCGCCTTAGACGCATCGTGATTTTGACCAACTTCACCTTGAGTTGCCAGAACTTAAGGGATATTTTCCAGTCCCGTGGACTCTAAACTAACTCATGATGGCCTTGGTCTTCAGTTAAATTGAGAGAGCAAAACTTTTTGAACGCTCACTTTCGAGCTTTTGGGCCGAAATATACAGCCACTTCACTTTAAGACTAAAAGAGTAGCCGAGACCGCTTTACGCGCATCGTGATTTTGACAAACTTCGGCTCGATTTCCCGGGACTTGGGGGATATTTTGATGTCCCGGACACTGTAAACAATCTGCTGATGTGGCTTGGTTTGCGGTGAAATGGACACAGCAAAACTTTTTGAACTTTCACTTTCTAGCTTCTCGGCCGAAATATAGCCCCAGTTCACTTTAAGACTGAAAGACTACGCGAAACCGCCTTACGCGCATCGTGATTTTTAGCAACTTCCGCTCGATTTTCGAGAATTTTGGCGATATTTTCCAGTCCCGGGGACTCTAAACTAAGTCCTGATGGCCTTGGTTTGCAGTTAAATGCACAAAGAGTAACTTTTTAAAGGGTCACTTTCGAGCCTCTGGGCTGAAATATAGCCCCACTTTACTTTAAGACTGAAAGAGTAGCCGAGACCGTCTTACGCGCATCGTGATTTTGACCAACTTCCGTTCGATTTCCCGGAACTTCGGGGATATATTCCAGTCCCGGGGACTCTAAACTTACTGCTGATGGCCTTGGTTTGCAGTGAAATGGACACAGCACATTTTTTTGAACGCTCACTTTCGAGCTTCTCGGCCGAAATAGAGCCCTACTTCACTTTAAGACTGAAAGAGTAGCCGAAACCGCCTTACGCGCATCGTAATTTTGACCAACTTCGGCTCGATTTCCCGGAAGTTGGCGAATATTTTCAATTCCCGGGGAAGCTAAACTAACTTCCAATGGCCTTAGTTTGCAGTTAAATGGACACAGGAAAACTTTTTGAACGCTCACTTTCGAGCTTATGGGTCGAAATATAGCCCCACTTTACTTTAAGACTCAAAGAGTAGCCGAGACCGCCTTACGCGCATCGTGATTTTGGGATACTTCGGCTCGATTTCCCGGAAATAGGGGGATACTTTCCAGTGCCGGGGACTCTAAACTAACTCCTGATTGCATTGGTTTCCAGTGAAATGGACACAGGAACACTTTTTGAACGCGCACTTTCGAGCTTGCTGGCCGAAATATAGCCCTACTTCTTTTGAAGACTGAAAGAGTAGGCGGGAGCGCCTTACGCGCATTGTGATTTTGAGGATCTTCGGCTCGATCTGGCGAAACTTGGGAGATATTTTCCAGTCCCAAAGTCTCTAAACTCACTCCTGATTGTCTAAGATGTGAGTGAAATAGAGACAAAAATTTTTGAACCCTTACTTTCGAGCTTCTGGAGTTAAATCTAAGCCCACTTTACCTTAAGACTGAAAGAGTAGCCGAGACCCCCTTAAGCGCATCGTGATTTTGACTAACTTCGGGTGGATTTCCCGTAACTTGGGGGATATTTCCAGTCCCTTGGACGCTAAACTAAGTCGTGATGGCCTTGTTTTGCAGTGAAATGGACACAGCAAAACTTTTTAAACACTCAGTTTCGAGCTTCTGGGCCGAAATATTGCCCCACTTCACTTCAAGACTGAAAGAGTAGCCGAGACTGCTGTACGCGCGTCGTGGTTTTGACCAACTTCGGTTAAATTTCCCGGAACTTGGGCGATATTTTCCAGTCACGGGGACTCTAAACTGACCCCCAACGTCCTTGGTCTGCAGTAAAATGGACACAGCAAAACTTTTTGAACACTCACTTTCGAGCTTCCGGGCCGAAATATAGCTCCACTTGACTTTAAGAGTGAAAGAGTAGCCGAGACCGCCTTACGCCCATCGTGATTTTGACCAACTTCGGCTCCATTTCCCGGAACTTGGGGGATATTTTCCAGTCCCGCGGACTCTAAAGTAACTCCTGATGGCCTTGCTCTGGAGTGAAATGGACACAGCCCAACTTTTTGAACGCTCACGTTCGAGCTTCTGGGCGGAAATATATCCCCACTTCACTTTTAGAATGAAAGAGTACCCGGGACCACCTTACGCGCATCGTGATTTTGACCAACTTTGGCTCGATTTCCCGGGAAATGGGGGATATTTTCCGGTATCGGGGACTCTAAACTAACTCCTGATTGCCTTGGTTTGCAGTGAAATGGACACAGCACAACTTTTTGAACGCTCACTTTTGAGCTTCTGGGCCGAAGCATAGCCCTACTTCACTTTAAGACTGAAAGACTAGCCGAGACCGCCTTACGCGCATCGTGATTTTGGGCTACTTCGGCTCGATTTCCCGGAACTTGGGAGATAATTCCCAGTCCCGGGCACTCTAAACTAATTCCTGATGGCCTTGGTTTTCAGTGAAATGGACACAGCCAAACTTTTTGAACGTTCACTTTCGAGCTTCTGGGCCGAAATATAGCCCCACTTCACTTTAAGACTGAAAGAGTAGCCGGGACCGCCTTACGCGCATGGTAATTTTGTCGAACTTCGGATTGATTTCCTGGGACTTGGGGGATATTTTCCAGTCCCGGAAGCTCTAAACTAACTCCTCAATGCCTTGGTTTTTAGTGAAATGGACACAGGTAAAAGGAGCGGACGCTAGGTTTCCAGGTTTTAGGCCGAAATATAGCCCCACTTGATTTTAAGACTGAAAGTGTACACGAAACCGCCTTAAGCGCATCGAAATTTTTAGCCACTATGGCTCGATCTGCCAAAACTTGGGGGATATTTTCCAGTCCCGGGGACTCTACCCTAACTCTTGATAACCTTAGTTTTAAGTAAAATGGTCACAGGTAACAGGAGCGCACGCTCGGTGTCGAGCTTCTAGGCCGAAATGTAGCCCCAGTTCATTTTAAGATTGAAAGAGTAAACGAAACTGCCGTACGCTTATCGTAATTTTAAGAAAGTATGGCTCAATTTGCCGAAACTTGGAGGATAGCGTCCAGTCTCAAGGACTCTAAACTATCTCCTGATGGACTTAGTTCTTAGTGAAATGGACACAGGTAAAAGGAGAGCACGCTCGGTGTCGAGCTTGTAGAACCGAAATATGGCCCCACTTCATTTTCGGAGTAAACGAGTAGCCGAGACCGCCTTACGCGCATCGTGATTTTGAGCATCTTTGGCTCGATTTGGCGGAATTCGGGGAATATTTTCCAGTCCCGAGGACTCTATGCTAACTCCTGATGAACTTAGTTTTCAGTGATATGTACACAGGTAAAAGGAGCGCACGCCCGGTCTCGAGCTTCTAGGTCGAAATATAGCCCCCCTTAATTTTAAGACTGAAAGAGTAGCCGAGATCGCCTTACGCGCATCGTGATTTTTTGCCACTTTTACTCGATTTCCCTGAAGTTGGCGAATAATTTAAAGTCCCGGGGACGCTAAACTAACTCCCGATGACCTTGGTTTGCAGTTTAATGAACACAGCAAAACATTCTGAACGCTCACCTTCGAGCTTCAGGGCCGAAATATAGCCCTACTTAAATTTAAGACTGAAAGAATAGCCGAGAGCCCGTTACGCGCATCGTAATTTTCATCAACTTCGGCGCCATTTCCTGGAACTTGGAGAATATTTTCCACTCCCGCGGACTCTAAACTAACTCCTGAAGGCCTTGGTTTGCAGTGAAAGGGACACAGCAAAACTTTTTGAACGCTCACTTTCAAGCTTGTGGGCTTAAATATAGCCACACTTCACTTCAAGACTGAAACAGTAGCCGAGACCGCGTTACGCGCATCGTGATTTTGATCAACTTCTGCTCGCTTTCCTGGAACTTGGCCAATATTTTCCAGTCCCGGGGACTCTAAACTAACTCCTGATGGCCATGGTTTGCAGTGAAATGGACACAGCAAAGCTTTTTGAACGCTCACTTTCGAGGTTGTGGGCCGAAATAGAGCAATACTTCACTTTAAGACTGAAACAGTAGGCGAGACCACGTTTCGCGCATCGTGATTTTGATCAACTTCGGCTCGATTTCCCGGAACTTGGGGAATAATTTCCAGTCACGGGGACACTAAACTAACTCGTGCTAGTCATGGTTTGCAGTGAAACGGAAAGAGAAAAAGTTTTTGAACGCATACTTTCGAGTTTCTGGACCGAAATAGAACCCCACTTCACTGGAAGACTGAAAGAGTAGCCGAGACCGACTTACGCGCATCCTGATTTTGACCAACTTCGGCTCGATTTGCCAGGACTAAGGGGATATATTCCAGTTCTGAGGACTCTAAACTAATTCCTGATGGCCTTGGTTTGCAGTAAAATGGACATAGCGAAAGTTTTTGAACGCTCAATTTCGAGCTTCTGGGCCAAAATATAGCCCCCCATTAAGTTTACACTGAGAGAGTAGCCGAGACCGCCTTATCCGAATGGTGATTTTTGAGCCTCTTTGGCTGGATTTGCGGGGACTAGGGGGATATTTTTCAGTCCCGGGGACTCTAAACTAACTCCTGATTGCCATATTATTAAGTGAAAAGGACAGAGGTAAACGAAGCGGACGCTAGGTGTGGAGCTTCTAGACCGAAATATAGCCCCACTTTAATTTAAAACGGTAAGAGTACCATAAACTCTTACGCACATCGTGATTTTCAGCAACTTTGGTTGATTTGCCGGATTTTGGTTGATATTTTACAGTCCCGGAGACTCTAAACTAACTTCTGATGGCCTTAATTTTGACTAAAATGGACACAGATAAAAGGAGCGCTCGCTCGGTGTCGAGCTTCTAGGCCGAAATATAGCCCCACTTCACTTTAAGACGGAAAGAGTAGCAAAGAACGCCTTCCGCGCATCGTGATTTTCACCAACTTGGGCTGGATTTCCCGCAACTTCGAGGATATTTTCCAGTCCCGGGATTTCTAAACTAACTATTCATTGTCGTGGTTTGCAGTGAAGTGGACTTAGCAGAACTTTTTAAACGCTCACTTGTGAGTTTCTGGAACAAACTATAGCCCAACTTTACTTTAAGACTGATAGAGTAGCCGAGACCGGCTTACGCGCATGGTGATTTTGACCAAAATTTGGCTCGATTTCCCGGAACTTGGGGGATATATTCCAGTCCCGGGGACTCTAAACTAACTCCTGATGGCCTGGGTTTGCAGTGAAATGGACACAGGAAAACTTTTTGAACGCTTCGTTTCGAGCTTCTGGGCCGAAACATAGCCCCACTTCACTTTAAGACTTAAAGAGTAGCCGACACCGCCTTACGCGCATCGTGATTGTCACCATCTTCGGCTTGATTTCGCGGGACTTGGGGTATATTTTCTAACCCCGGGGATTCTAAACTAAGTCCGGATGGCCTCGTTTTGCAGTGAAATTGAAACAACCAAACTTTTTGAAAGCAAAGTTTCGAGCTTCTAGGCCGAAATATAGGCCCACTTCACTTGAAGAGTGAAAGATGAGCCGAGTCCGCCTTACGCGCATCGTGATTTTGACCAACTTCGGCTCGATTTGCCGGAAATTAGGGAATATTTTCCAGTTCTGTGGACTCTAAACTTATTCCTGATGGCCTTGGTTTGCAATGAAATGGACACAGCAAAACTTTTTGAACGCTCATCTTCGAGCTTCTGCGGCAAAATATAGCCCCACTTCACTTGAAGACTGAAAGAATAGGCGAGACCGCCTTACAGACATCGTGATTTTGACCAAGTTCAGCTCGATTTCCCGGAACTTGGGGGATATTTTCCAGTGCGGGGGACTTTAAAGAAACTTATGATGGCCTTTTTTTGCAGATAAATGCACGAAGCGTAGCTTTTTAAACGGTCACTTTCGAGCTTCTGGGCTGAAATATAGCCCCACTTCACTTTAAGACTGGAACAATGGGCGACCCGCGTTTCGCGAATCGTGATTTTGACCAACTTCGGATCGATATCCCGGAACTTGGGGGATATTCTCCAGTCCTGGGGACCCTAAACTAACTCCTGATCACCTTGGTTTTGAAGTGAACTTGACACAGGAAAACTTTTTGAACGCTCACTTTCGAGCTTCTGCGGCGAAATATAGCCCCACTTCACTTTAAGACTGAAAGATTAGCCAAGACCGTCTTACGCCCATGGTGATTTTGACAAACTTAGGCTAAATTTCCCGGAATTTGAGGGATATTTTCCACTGCCTGGGTCTGTATACTAACTCCTGATGGCCTTGGTTTGCAGTGAAATTGAGACAGCAAAACTTTTTACACACTCAGTTTTGAGCTTCTGGGCCGAAATATTGCCCCACTTCACTTTAAGACTGAAAGAGTAGCCGAGACCGCCGTACGCGCGTCGTGATTTTGACCAACTTTGGCTAAATTTCCCGGAACGTGGGGGATATTTTCCATTCCCTGGGGACTCTAAACTGGTCCCCGACGTCCTTGGTCTGCAGTAAATTGGACACAGCAAAACTTTTTGAACGCTCACTTTCGAGCTTCTGGGCCGAAATATAGCTCCACTTTACTTTAAGATTGAAAGAGTAGCCGAGACCGGCTTACGCGCATCGTAATTTTGACCAACTTCGGCTCGATTTCCCGGAGCTTGGGGGATATTTTACAGTCCCGCGGACTCTAAAGTAACTCCTGATGGCCTTGCTTTGGAGTGAAATGGACACAGCAAAACCTTCTGAACGCTCACTTTCAGGCTTCTGGGGGGAAATATTGCCCCAGTTCACTTTAAGAATGAAAGAGTAGCCGAGACCGCCGTACGCTTATCGTGATTGTGACCAACTTTGGCTCGATTTCCCGGGAAATGGGGGATATTTTCCGGTACCGGGGACTCTAAAGTAACTCCTGATTGCCTTGATTTGCATTGAAATGGAGAGAGCAAAACTTTTTGAACGCTCCCCTTCGAGCTTCTGAGCCGAAATATAGACCCATTTCACTTTAAGACTGAGAGAGTAGCCGAGACCGTCTTACGCGTATCGTGGTTTTGACCAACTTCGGCTAGATTTCCCGAACCTTCGGGGATATATTCCAGTCCCAAGGACTCTAAAGTAATTCCTGATGGCCTTGGTTTGCGGTGAAATGGACACAGCCAATTTTTTGAACGATACTTTCGAAATGCTGGGGAGAAACACAGCCCAACTTCACTTTAAAACTGAAAGAGTAGCCGAGACCGCCTAAGGCGCATCATGATTTTGACCAACTTCGGCTCGAGTTTCCGGAACTTAAGGGATACTTTTCGGTCCCGCGGACTCTAAACTAACTCACGATGGCCTTGGTTTTCAGTTAAATTGAGAGAGCAAAACTTTATGAACGCTCACTTTCGAGCTTCTGGACCGAAATAAAGCCCTACTTCACTTTAAGCCCGAAAGAGTAGCCGAGACTGCCTTACGCGCATGGTGATTTTAAGCAACTTTCGCTCGATCTGCCAGAATTTGGGAAATATTTTCCAGTCCCAAGGACTCTAAACTAACACCTGATCGCCTAAGATGTCCGTGAAATGGACACAGGTAAAATTAGCGCACGCCCGGTCTCGAGCTTCTAGGTCGAAATATAGCCCCCCTTAATTTAAAGACTGAAAGAGTAGCCGAGACCGCCTTACGCGCATGGTGATTTTGGGCCACTTTTGCTCGATTTCCCGGAAGTTGGCGAATAATTTAAAGTCCCGGGGACGCTAAACTAACTCCCGATGACCTTGGTTTCCAATTTAATGAACACAGCAAAACATTCTGAACGTTCACCTTCGAGCTTCCGGGCCGAAATATAGCCCTACTTAAATTTAAGACTGAAAGAATAGCCGAGAGCCCGTTACGCGCATGGTGATTTTGATCAACTTCGGCGCGATTTCCTAGAACTTGGAGAATATCTTCCACTCCCGGGGACTCTAAACTAACTCCTGACGGCCTTGGTTTCCAGTGAAAGGGACAGAGCAAAACTTTTTGAACGCGCACTTTCGAGCTTCTTGGCCGAACTATAGCCCAACTTCACTTTAAGACTGAAAGACTAACCGAGAGCGCCTTACGCGCATCGTGACTTTGACCAACTTCGGCTCGATCTGGCGGAACTTGGGAAATATTTTCTAGTCCCAAGGTCTCTAAACTAACTCCTGATTGCCTTGCTTTGCAGTGAAATGGACACAGCAAAACTTGTCGAATGCGCACTTTCGAGCCTCTGGGCCGAAATATAGCGCAACTTCACTTTAAGACTGAAAGAGTAGCCGGGACTGCCTTGCGCGCATCGTGATTTTGGCCAACTTGGGCTGGATTTCCAGGAACTGGGGGGATATTTTCTACTTCCGCGTACTCTAAACTAACGCCTGATGGCCTTGGTTTGCAGTGAAATGGACACAGGAAAAGTTTTTGAACGCTCACTTTCGAGCTTGTGGGCCGAAATACAGCCACACTTCACTTTAAGACTGAAACAGTAGCCGAGACCGCGTTACGCGCATCGTGATTTTGATCAACTTCTGCTCGATTTCCCGGAACTTGGGGAATATTTTCCAGTCCCGGGGACTCTAAACTAACTCCTGATGGCCATGGTTTGCAGTGAAGTTTACACAGCACAAGTTTTTGAACGCACACTTTCGAGGTTCTGGACCGAAATAGAGCCCCACTTGACTTGAAGACTGAAAGAGTAGCTGAGACCGACTTACGCGCATCCTGATTTTGAGCAACTTCGGTTCGATTTGCCGGAACTTAGGTGATATATTCCAGTTCTAAGGACTCTAAACTAATTCCTGATGACCTTGGTTTGCAGTAAAATGGACACAGCAAAACTTTTTGAACACTCAATTTCGAGCTTCTGGGCCAAAATATAGCCCCACTTTACTTTAACACTAAAAGGGTAGCCGACACCGCCTTACGCGCATCGTGATTTTGACAAACTTCGGGTTGATTTCCCGGAACTTGGGGGATATTCTCCAGTCCCGGGGACTCTAAACTAACTCCTGCTTGTCTTGGATTGGAGTGAAATGTAAACAGCAAAACTTTTTGAACGCTGACTTTCCAGCTTCTGGGCCCAAAAGTTTAGCCCCACTTCATTTTAAGATTGAAAGAGTAGCCGAGGCCGCCTTACGCGCATCGTAATTTTGACTAACTTAAGCTCGATTTTCGGAAACTTGGGGGATATTTCCCAGTCCCGGGGACTCTAAACTAACTCCTGATGGCCTTGCTTTGCAGTGAAATGGACACAGGAAAACATTTTTAACGCTCTTGTGCGAGGTTCCGGGCCAAAATATAGCACACTTCACTTGAAGACTGAAAGAGTAGCCGAGACCGCCTTATGCGAATCGTGATTTTGACAAACTACGCCTCGATTTCCCGGAACTTGGGGGATATTTTCCAGACCCGGCAACTTTAAACTAACTCCTGATTGCCTTGGTTTGGAGTAAAATGGAAACGGCAAAACTTTTTCAACGCTCACTTTAAAGCTTCTGGGCCAACACATAGCCCCACTTCACTTTAAGACTTAAAGAGTAGCCGAGACCGTCTTAAGCGCATCGTGAATTTCACCAAGTTGGGCTCCATTTCCCTGAACTGGGGGGATATTTTCCAGTACCGGGGACTCTAAACTAACTCCTGATTGCCTTGGTTGGCCGAGCAATGGACACAGGAAACCTTTTTGACCGCTCAACTTCGAGCTGCTGGGTCGAAATATAGCCCCACTTCACTTTAAAACTGACAGAGTAGCCGAGACCGCCTTGCGCGCAACGTGATTTTGAGCAACTTCCGCTTGATTTCCCGGAAGTTGGGGGATACTTTACAGTCCCGGGGACTCTAACGTATTTCCTCTTGGCCTTGGTTTGCAGTGAAATGGACACAGGAAAACTTTTTGAACGCTCACTTTCGAGCCTTTGGGCCGAAATATAGCCTATTTCATTTTAAGGCCGAAAGAGTAGACGAGACCGCCTTACGCGCATGGTGATTTTGAGCCTCTATGGCTCGATTTCCCGGACCTTGGGGGATAGTTTACAGCTTTGGGAGCTCTAAACTAACTCCTGATTACCTTAGTTTTCAGTGAAATCGACACAGATTAAATTAGCGCACGCTCGGTGCCGAGCTTCTAGGTCGAAATATAGCCCCACTTCATTTTAAGACTGAAAAAATAGACGAAACGGCCTTACGCGCATCGTGATTTTGAGCAACTTTGGCTCAATTTGCCGGAACTTGTGGGATATTTTTCAGTCCCAGGGACTGTAAACTAACTCCCGATCGCCTTGGTTTGCATTGAAATGGACAGAGCAAAACATTTTAAACGCTCACCTTCAAGCTTCTGAGCCGAATATAGCCCCACTTCACTTTAAGCCTGAAAGAGTAGCCGAGACCGTCTTACGCGCATCGTGATTTTGACCAACTTTGGCTTGATTTTCCGGAACTTGGGGGATATTTTCCTGTCCTGGGGACTCTAAAATAACTCCTGATGACGTTGCTTTGCAGTGAAATGGACACAGCAAAACCTTTTGAACGCTCATCTTCGAGCTTCTGCGGCGAAATATAGCCCCACTTCACTTGAAGACTGAAAGAATAGCCGAGACCGCCTTACAGACATCGTGATTTTGACCAACTTCGGCTCGATTTCCCGGAAATTGGGGGATATTTTCCAGTCCTGGGGACCCTAAACTAACTCCTGATCACCTTGGTTTGAAGTGAACTTGACAAGGGAAAACTTTTTGAACGCTCACTTTCGTGCTTCTGGGGCGAAATATAGCCTCACTTCACTTTAAGACTGAAAGATTAGCTAAGACCGTCTTACGCCCATGGTGATTTTGACAAACTTAGGCTAAATTTCCCGGAATTTGGGGGATATTTTTCAGTCCATGGGTCTCTATTCTAACTCCTGATGGCCTTGGTTTGCAGTGAAATTGACACAGCAAAACTGTTTAAGCACTCATTTTAGAGCTTCTGGGGCGAAATATTGCCCCACTTCACTTTAAGTCTGAAAAAGTAGCCGAGACCGCGTACGGGCGTCCTCATTTTGACCAACTTCGGCTAAATTTCACGGAACTTGGGGGATATTTTCCATTCCCGGGGACTCTCAACTGACCCCCGACGTCCTTTGTCTGCAGTGAACTGGACACAGCAAGGGTTTTTGAACGCTCTTTTTCGAGCTTCTGGGACGAGATATAGCCCCACTTTACTTTAAGACTAAAAGAGTAGCCGAGCCCGCCTTACGCGCATCGTGATTTTGACCGACTTCGGCTCGGTTTTCCGGAACTTGGGGAATATTTTTTAGTCCCGCGGACTCTAAAGTAACTCCTGATGGCCTTGGTTCGCATTGAAATGGACACAGCAAAACTTTTTGAACCTTCACTTTCGAGTTTCCTGGCCCAAATGTAGCCCCACTTCACTTAAAGACTGAAAGAGTAAGCGAGAGCGCCTTACGCGCATCGTGATTTTGACCAACTTGGCTCGATTTCCCGCAACTTGGGGGATACTTTTTTAGTCCCCGGGACTCTAAGCTAACTCCTGATGGCCTTGGTTTGCATTGAAAGGGACATAGGAAAACATTTTGAACGCTCACCTTCGAGCTTCTAGGCCCAAATATAGCCACACTTCACTTTAAGACTTTAAGAGTAGACGAGACCGCCTTACGCGCATCGTGATTTTGACCAGCTTAGGCTCGATTTACCGGAACTTGGGGGATATTTTCCCGTCCCGAGGACTCTAAACTAACCCCTGATCGCCTTTGTTTGTATTGAAATGGACATAGGAAAACATTTTGAACGCTCACCTTCGAGCTTCTGGGCCCAAATATAGCCCCACTCTACTTTAAGATTGAAAGAGTAGCCGAGTCCGTCTTACGCGCATCGTGAGTTTGACAAACTTTGGCTCGATTTCCCGGAACTTAGGGGATATATTCAAGTCTCGGGGACTCTAAACTATCTCCTGATTGCCTTGGTTTGCAGTGAAATGGACACAGGAATTTTTTTTGAACGCTCACTTTGGACCTTCTGGGCCGAGGTAGAGCCTCACTTCACTTTAAGACTGAACGAATAGCCGAGACGGCCTTACGCGTATCTTCATTTTGACAACCTTTGTCCCCATTTTCCCACACTTACAGGATATTTTCCAGTCCCTGGCACTCTAACCTAACTTCTGCTCGCCTTTGTTTGCAGTGAAATTGACACAGGAAGACCTTTTGAACGGTCACTTTGGAGCTTGTGGGCAGAAATATAGCCCCACTTCACTTTAAGACTGAAAGATTAGCCGAGACCGCCTTACGCACATGGTGATTTTGACCAACTTCGGCTAAATTTCCCGGAATTTGGAGGATATTTTCCATTCCCTGGGTCTCTAAACTAATTCCTGATGGCTGTGGTTTGCAGTGAAATTGACACAGCAAAACCTTTTTAAACACTCACTTTAGAGCTTCTGGGCCGAAATATTGCCCCGCTTCACTTTAAGACTGAAAGAGTAGCCGAGACCGCCTTACGGGCATGGTGATTTTAACCAACCTCGGCTCGATTGCCAGGAAGTTGGGGGATATTTTCTACTCCCGGAAACTCTAAATTAACTCCTGATGGCCTTCGTTTGCAGTGTAATAGACAGAGCAAAACTTTTTAAGCGCTCACTTTCAAGCTCTTGGGCAGCAATGTAGCCCCACCTCACTTCAAGACTGAAAGAGTAGCCGAGACCGCCTTACGCGCATCGTGATTTTGATCAACTTCGGCTCGATTTTCCGGAAATTGGGGGATATTTTCCAGTGCCGGAATCTCTAAACTAAACCCTGATGTCTTTATTTTTTGCTGAAATGGACATAGGTTAAAGAAGCGCAAGCTAGGTGTCGAGCTTGTAGGCCGAAATATAGCCCCACTTCATTTTAAGACTAAAAGAGTAGCCGAGACCGCCTTACGCGAATGGTGATTTTTGAGCATCTTTGGCTGGATTTGCGGGGACTAGGGGGATATTTTTCAGTCCCGGGGACTCTAAACTAACTCCTGATTGCCGTATTATTAAGTGAAAAGGACAGAGGTAAACGAAGCGGACGCTAGGTGTGGAGCTTCTAGGCCGAAATATAGCCCCACTTTAATTTAAAACGGTAAGAGTACCATAAACTCTTACGCACATCGTGATTTTCAGCAACTTTGGTTGATTTGCCGGACTTTGGTTGATATTTTACAGTCCCGGAGACTCTAAACTAACTTCTGATGGCCTTAATTTTGACTAAAATGGACACAGATAAAAGGAGCGCTCGCTCGGTGTCGAGCTTCTAGGCCGAAATATAGCCCCACTTTACTTTAAGACGGAAAGAGTAGTGTAGCGGCTGCCATTCTATGCAGAACGGGGCGCGAGAAACATTGGTACGATCCACACGTCTAACAGTTCTACTCCGGTTTATTTTCCACGGTGTTGGGACGAATTATTACAGCTTGAACATGTGAAAGTTCAAAGTAAGGCATGACAGGATTTCCTTACCACAAGGTCAGATAAGATTGTCAAAGACTGTAATGGAACGTACTCGGGAATGGCTTCGGGTGAAGCTTGAGTAAACAGGTAACGAAGCTACAAATACACACTGAAAATACACGGACGTTGCGAAAACGTTCTCCTAGCACGAGGAACCCCTTTTTTCAAGTCCCGTATTAGAACTAGGGGATGACGGGATGCGTAACGCAACACTGAACGACTGAGAAGGCGTTACATGGCTCCCCTCATACATTGTAAGAATGTATGAAGTTACAATAACAAATATCAAACAGAATAAGTTCTATCAATGTCAATCATTCCTATATGAAGGAACAGTTCAGGCTCGCCGACGGGGTCGTACTCCGGTAATAAAGGTTTCTTCTTCAGCACACTGAATCAGTCGTCCCTTTCATCTTCATTTGGACGGTAAATCAGGACCAACTTGTGGATAGGTCTTTCAAAGAACTTCTTTGTTCCAGACTTGGAGACATGGAGGAGGACCTTGCGTACAAGCCCATCTTCACTGGGATAGACCTCCGTCACTTTGGCAAGTGGCCACTGGTTTCTAGGGAAGGAATCATCGCGAATAAGGACAATATCACCAACTTGGCTGTTAGGACTGACATCATTCCATTTCTGGCGTTTCTGTTGTAGCAAGCAGTATTCTCGTTGCCAGCGGCGCCAAAATTGATCTGACAGGTATTGAACCCTTCTCCATCTCCGTCTTGAGTAGCGATCCGGTCGCGAGAAATTGCCCGGAGGGGGCAATACCACTTTTGCTTTGAGAGTAAGCAGATGATTTGGGGTGATTGGCTCAGGTGCCTCTGGATCTGATAAATTGTCCACAGTGAGCGGGCGGCTGTTCACGATGTGTTCTGCTTCAGTAAACAGAGTTCGAAGGGTCTCGTCATCAAGCTGTTGGGCGTGGTCATCTAGGAGACCGGCCAGGACTGAGCGTACAGTACGAATAAGTCGCTCCCATATGCCGCCCATATGGGATGCGCATGGCACGTTCATCTTGAACTCGATGAGGTCGCAATCTTGGGTTAGGAGGAAGTTCTTAACAGAATCGACGTTTACTTCTCTCAGCGCAACGTTGAGCTCATTTTTCGCTCCTATGAAGTTTGATCCTTGATCACATCTCAATTCACGGACTTTGCCTCTTCGGTTGACGAATCGTCTGAGTGCATTAATGAATGCATCAGTTTCCATTGAGTTTAAGGTTTCCAGATGTATAGCCCGGGAACTGAGGCAAGTGAAGATTAGTCCCCAGCGCTTTAGCTCTTTCCGGCCCTCTTTGATGTACCAAGGGCCGAAAATGTCCATACCGGAGTATGTGAAAGGTGAAGCTGGAGTAACACGTTCTTCAGGAAGGTTCGCCATCTTTTGGACTTGGGCGGGTGCGCGGTGCTTGCGACAGATGATGCACTTTCGGAGCTGCTGTGAAACAGAGGCACGTCCGTTTATAATCCAATAACCGGCTTGTCTAAGTGCATTGTGCGTCATACCGCAGCCTTGATGATGTTGTTCTTGACTGTGGTACTGTCTGATCAGAAGTTCAGTTATGTGACTCTCCTTGGGCACAACAATGGGATGTTTAACTTCATACGCTAAGGTAGCTTTCTGGAGTCGGCCCCCTACTCTGAGCATTCCTTTTTCGTCAAGAAATGGGTCAAGCCTAAAGAGTGAACTGGTTTGCTTCAACTTTTCATTTCTGGTGTGAGCATTCTGGCGGTTCCGGAACAAGGGATCTTTGCCGCTATGGTTTTGGAGTACTTGAATCTCCTTGCCAAAGTACCAAAACTGTACTGACTTGAAAATTACTTCTTCTGCTACGCGCATTTCTTCCACGGTTGGAGGACCAGAAACAGGCCTTGAATTGTACTGTTTGTTGGGACGGTTCCTTTCAATCAATCTCTGGATGCGAACAATGCTTCTTTTCAGGCGACTGAGGGACGATGAATGAGTGAAGCGTTCCAACTCTAAAACTTCTGGAAAGGTTTTCTCTTCTTTGTTTTCAGGCCTGACTTGGTTGGAGATAAGGACAGCTGTATTGACTTTCTTTACTTCCGCATCTTCAGGGCTCAGATCAGGGACTGGATCCAAGTTCACCACAATCACATCTGTTTCCCACAAGAAACTCGGGCCTTTGAACCACAGTTCATGTTCTGCAAGTTGTTTGGCGGTTGTGCCTCGTGAGGCAACGTCAGCTGGGTTGCTAGCGCTGGAAACATGGTGCCACTGTTCTGGTTTTGATCTTTCATGGATGTGATGTACACGGTTTCCCACATACGTATGGAAACGCTTCGCTTCGTTACGTATGTAACCCAAAACGATGGAGGAGTCCATGTAAAATACTTCTACTGGATCTTTGTAGTTGAGCTCTCTGCTGAGCATGGAGACCACGTTGACCGAAATTACTGCAGCAGTAAGTTCACGCCGTGGAGTTGACATTGGCTTCAGTGGTGCAACTCGAGTCTTCCCCATTAGGAAACTGACGTGTACCTGGTTCGAGCTGTTTACAAGTCGGAGGTAAGTTACTTGGCCAAGTCCTACATCACTGGCATCGGAGAAACTGTGTAACTCTAAAACGATTGGTTCGCCAAACCCGGGGGCTTTGACGCATCTTGGAATCATAATTTTCTCTAGGAGAGGTAGTTCTGACCTCCATTTTTCCCACTGTGAGTGGACATGGCTTGGTACGGGGTCATCCCAATCGATGCCGTCATGGCACAGTTCTTGAAGTAACTGTTTTCCCACTAAGATGACTGGTGCCACTATCCCTAACGGATAGTACACCGAACTCACGGTTGAAAGAATTCCCCTGCGGGTGAGAGGTTTATCCTTAAGTTCTATGCGGAATCCAATCGTATCAGATTCAATGCACCAGTAGGTACCCAGTGAACGCTGGACGGGTAAGATGTCATGACGAAGATCAAGATCCTTCAGGTCTTTGGAACGATCTTCAGGGGGCATGGCTTCCAGCACGGTCTTACTGTTACTGGCAAATTTGTGTAAGCGTAAGTTAGCGGCTGCACACATGGCTTTCGTGTTCCTGATGATATCGATAGCACTTTCAGGTGTAACAAAGGACTTTAATCCATCATCAACGTAGAAGTCTCGTTGAAGAAAGTCTGCAGCTGCCTGGCCAAATTGCTCTCGACCGGCTTCAGCTGTGGCTCTTAGACCAAAATTGGCGACGCCTGGCGAAGAGATGGCTCCGAAGAGATGGGCATTCATCCGATATTCACAAATTTGGCCATTCAGATCATTGTCTTTAAACCATAGAAATCTCAGAAAGTTTCTGTGTTCTGGGTTAACATGGAAACTGTGAAACATCTGTTCGATGTCGCATGTTACTGCTGTTTCTTCTTTTCGAAACCTTGAGAGTACACCAACGAGACCATTCATCATGTCTGGTCCTTGCAAGAGATGTCTGTTGAGCGACTGATCTTGGAAGACAGCGCTGCAATCGAAGACTATTCGTATTTGATCTGGTTTCTTGGGGTGGTAGACGTCAAAATGTGGCAGGTACCAGACTTTCCCAGCATTGGTCTCCAGTTCCTCTGGTGGGACGAGACTGGCATGGTTCTTGTCAAAGATCTTCTGCATGAACTCAGTGTAATGTTTTAGTGTCTTGCCATTTTTAAGGATTTTCCTCTTGATGCCAAGTAGCCTTTTCAGACATTGTTCACGATTGTTTGACAAAGTCACATCATCTGTTTTGAATGGTAAAGGCATTTCCCAATTTCCCGTTTGATTCTTGTGGATGCTGGTAGTGAGAATGTTACAGAAACGCCTGTCTTCCACGGACTCACTCTTTTCGGTGCCAGGGATGTTTCGGGTGTGGTGAAGTTCACTGTAGTCCAATTGCATCATTTCTCTGACTTGCTGGGGCGAGGTAACATCTTTAATGTAGTGCCTTGTGGCAAAGGAGATCACAGAAACTTCTTTGGAACTGTTGCTAGTCGGCACATTGAAGTGGTTCTGAGGGATTTCTCGCTGTATCGTAATGCGATTTACTGTCGCACAGTTCACACTATCTTCTCTCTTGTGTAGACACACAGGACCGATGATTGTCCAATCGAACTTATACTCTTCAGCCCAAGGCTCATCGTCTCTGCCATAGATGATACTCAACGGCTGGAAGGCAGATGGAATGTTACGACCAATTAATATTCCAATCTCTGTACCAGGATGGTGATGTATGCGATGAGCCACTTCTTCTAAATGCTTCCAACACCTGGCTACTTCTGGTGTTGCAATGTCTTCTTGACTGGCTGGAATTGTATCTTGAGAGTAAGCAAATGGAACTTTAATAGGCTTGTGTAGATTGTCAATGTCCTGGATGTGTAATCCATTCACTTTCTGAGTGCGGGCACTGTTCACTCCTGTAATCGTGTTTATTTCAAGGTTTACATCTTGGCCCTTAACTCCTAGCTGTTCGAGAAGGGTATCTGTAACGAAAACATCTGTCGACTGGTCATCCAGTACTGCATAGGTTGGTACCTTCACTGAGGGATTGTCTTGGTGGAAGACTTCAAGAAGAACTATTCGCGCACAAGAGCGTGCTGGCTGGTTTTGTCCACAAACTTGAGAACAGGCAGAATTAGCTTGGCTAATGTGTTTCTTTTCATGTCGGGTCGGATCATGAAGTATAGTGGCGTGTTTCTGTTGGCAGATCTTGCACTGTAGCTTGTCTCTATTGCAGTCTTTGGAGATATGCCTGTTAGAGCTGACACACTTGAGACAGATCCTGTTCTTCATCAAGAAGTCTTTGCGCTCGTCATAGCTGAGCCTTTGGAACTGCTCACAGTCATTCATTGCCTGGGACTTCACCTTGTGATAGAAGCAGTATGTATCAGAGTCAGGTGGAGTGGTGTGGCCTGGTTGCTGAGGGGTTGGCAAGTTGCTTGGTGGAGTGGTTCTCAGGTTTGGTTGCTGAGCTTGGATTGCTACCACTTGCGATTCTTTGTCAACAAGGTTTAGTTCACTGTCGTTGCCTGAAGGTGATGCGAATGTCAAAGCAACATTTGAATTTCGGCTACGACGAAATTGGCGACCTGCAGGCTTGCCTCGGTCAGGGGTTGTGGAGCCAGTTGTTCCTGGACTTTGCAGAATTTGAGGGATGTTTGTCCTTTTTACATGGTAGCGTACTTCTTCAGCAAACTCTTCAAAGGATGGCAAGGCATCTTTTCCTTTCTTTCTCTGAAGCTTTAACACTTTATCTGACCACTTTGCTTTAAACCACCCAGGTGGCTTTTCAACTAAGACTTGAATTTGTGAAGGGTAACTGAGAACTTTGAGACTTTCGATATGCTTGCTTGCGATTTTTACTTGTTGCAAGAAATCACTGAACTCTTCCAGACCAGTTGCATCGTTTGGTCCGACCTTAGGCCAAGTTGTTAGTTTCTTTTCAAAGTCTGTGCTGATAATGGCAGGGTTACCAAAACGTTCCTTGAGGATTTTGCGCGCTTCCTGGTATGCACTTTCGGGGTCTTGTACTAGGTATTGTAATTGTTCCACGACCTTTTTGGCTTTACCGCCCAAGTATTGGTACAAGAGATGTAACTTCTGTCTAGCTGTAACTGGTGCAGAATCAATTAGACTTTCAAATGCATTTTCCCACAAGAAGAATTTAGTTTTGTCCCAGTCGTTGCCTTCAAAAGCATCAGGTGTCGCCTGTGGTAGTCGCTGTAACTGGGTAATCTTCGCAAGGGTATCCGTAAGTTGGGCTGTGTAGCTTTGCGATACTGGAAGAAACGGGGTTACAGGTGGCGGAAAGAAGGCTCGACGGTTTCCACAGAAGCCCTTTGGTGTAGAAGGATGGTACTCTGACTGTGCAGTGGTGATTGCTGGAATAATCGGGGGGCGCTGACCTCCAATGCTGAAGCTGGTGGCAGTGTAAACAGATGAAAATGGACACAAGGTTCTCCTGGGTTCTTGAACTGGCGGTACCAGTGGTGCTTGGGGCGGTGCGTTGTGTGAGGCTGGAAGCTCTGGTTGAGGGTGTAGCACGTGAATTGAAGGTGACGAAGATGTGACCGATACATTGTTTGTTGCTGGCGTTACTGGGGTAGAAGATGTTAAGATGGGAGCCTCTGGTGTGGAGGTCAACCCGGCTTCCTCGTGGTAGTTCAGAAAGGCACCAATAGGATCGTGCAGAGTAGTGAGCAGCAAAGGTTGTTGTTCGTCATCTAGTTGATTCTCTTCGTCGATCGCTTTTTTGTATACAGCTTCTTGGGCTGCGATTTCTTCAAGTTCTTTTTGTATCGTTAACTGCTCTAACTTACTTTCTTGTTCTGCGATGACTGGTGAGAACTTGAGTTTCTCTTTTAGAGCAGCCTTTTTGGCCTGGTAGGCAATACGTGTCTCCCTGGATAAACTTTTGCTGGACCCTGATTTAGTAAAGGTTCGCGATCGGCTTGACTTTCGTGAGTAAATAGATTTACTATCCTCTTCAAGCCTTTCAATTTCTTGCACGGCAGTAGTGTCTGCAATTTTCCAGGTGTCATATATGTATGACTGTTTATTCGAGGCACGCTGACATTCGCTAGTCTCGTCTGACAATTCAATCCAATCATCAAAAGCTTGTTGGACTTCGTCTACATCTCTAGCTGTTTGTGCAATTTCTCTTTTGATTTCATCAGGGCTTTTACAATCAGGCACAAAACCTTCAAAACTTCTTAACTGTGCTCGTAGCTCGCGGTCACAGGCTAACGCGGCTTTTATCTTTAAATCACATTGATATTCTCTTCCTTTGGACGTGAGGGTCCTCGATCTAGTTTCACTACCATCGTGCTCGAGATTGTCTGTATCACTGGGCAAAATTTCGACTTCATTTGAATTAAACGAAGGTTCTTCGAACGAAGCAATAGGAAAAGGACTAACCTTCGTTCCTGTCGAAGCGACAGGCTCTTCTGATGTTGATCTGGGAATTTCTCTTTCCTTGTCCGGTTCGGTGACATCTCGTTTTGAAGCGAAGGTCAACCCAATGCCGGTGTCTTCGTGTTTACCTCCTTTCTGTTCTTCCGATTGCATGATGCTTATGAGGTTCTTTCGAGTGTTCACTAGTCTTTGACTGTAGCGGCCGCCTTTCTATGCAGAACGGGGCGCGAGAAACATTGGTACGATCCACACGTCTAACAGTTCTACTCCGGTTTATTTTCCACGGTGTTGGGACGAATTATTACAGCTTGAACATGTTAAAGTTCAAAGTAAGGCATGACAGGATTTCCTTACCACAATGTCCGGATAAGATTGTCAAAGACTGTAATGGAACGTACTCGGAAATGGCTTCGGGTGAAGCTTGAGTAAAAAGGTAACGAGGCTAAAAATACACACTGAAAATACACGGACGTTACGAAAACGTTCTCCTAGCACGAGGAACCCCTTTTTTCAAGTCCCGTATTAGAACTAGGGGATGACGGGATGCGTAACGCAACACTGAACGACTGAGAAGGCGTTACAAGTAGCAAAGAACGCCTTCCGCGCATCGTGATTTTCACCAACTTCGGCTCGATGTCCCGCAACTTCGAGGATATTTTCCAGTCCCGGGATTTCTAAACTAACTCCTCATTGTCGTGGTTTGCAGTGAAGTGGACTTAGCAGAACTTTTTAAACGCTCACTTGTGAGTTTCTGGAACAAACTATAGCCCAACTTTACTTTAAGACTGATAGAGTAGCCGAGACGTGCTTACGCGCATGGTGATTTTGACCAAATTTGGCTCGATTTCCCGGAACTTGGGGGATATATTCCAGTCCCGGGGACTCTAAACTAACTCCTGATGGCCTGGGTTTGCAGTGAAATGGACACAGGAAAACTTTTTGAACGCTTCGTTTCGAGCTTCTGGGCCGAAACATAGCCCCACTTCACTTTAAGACTTAAAGAGTAGCCGACACCGCCTTACGCGCATCGTGATTTTGACCATCTTCAGCTTGATTTCGCGGGACTTGGGGGATATTTTCTAGTCCCGGAGATTCTAAACTAAGTCCGGATGGCCTTGTTTTGCAATGAAATTGAAACAGCCAGACTTTTTGAAAGCAAAGTTTCGAGCTTCTGGTCCCAAATATAGCCCCACTTCACTTGAAGAGTGAAAGATGAGCCGAGTCCGCCTTACGCGCATCGTGATTTTGACCAACTTCGGCTCGATTTGCCGGAGCTTAGGAAATATTTTCCAGTTCTCTGGACTCTAAACTAATTCCTGATGGCCTTGGTTTGCAATGAAATGGACACAGCAAAACTTTTTGAACGCTCATCTTCGAGCTTCTGCGGCAAAATATAGCCCCACTTCACTTGAAGACTGAAAGACTAGCCGAGACCGCCTTAAAGACATCGTTATTTTGACCAAGTTCAGTTCGATTTCCCGGAACTTGGGGGATATTTTCCAGTCCGGGGGACTTTAAACTAACTCCCGATGGCCTTTTTTTGCAGTTAAAGGCACGAAGCGTAGCTTTTTAAACGGTCACTTTCGAGCTTCTGGGCTGAAATATAGCCCAACTTCACTTGTAGACTGCAACAATAGCCGACGCGCTTTTCGCGATTCGTGTTTTAGACCAACTTCGGATCGATATCCCGGAACTTGGGGCATATTTTCCAGTCCTGGGGACCCTAAACTAACTCCTGATCACCTTGGTTTGAAGTGAACTTGACAAGGGAAAACTTTTTGAACGCTCACTTTCGAGCTTCTGGGGCGAAATATAGCCCCACTTCACTTTAAGACTGAAAGATTAGCCAAGACCGTCTTACGCCAATGGTGATTTTGACAAACTTAGCCTAAATTTCCCGGAATTTTGGAGGATATTTTCCACTCCCTGGGTCTCTATACTAACTCCTGATGGCCTTGGTTTGCAGTGAAATTGACACAGCAAAACTTTTTAAACACTCAGTTTCAAGTTTCTGGGCCGAATTATTGCCCCACTTCACTTTAAGACTGAAACAGTAGCCGAGACCGCGTACGCGCGTCGTGATTTTGACCAACTTTGGCTAAATTTCCCGGAACTTGGGGGATATTTTCCATTCCCGGGGACTCTAAACTGACCCCCGACGTCCTTTGTCTGCAGTGACCTGGACACAGCAACGCTTTTTGAACGCTCATTTTCGAGCTTCTGGGACGAGATATAGCCCCACTTTACTTTAAGACTTAAAGAGTAGCCGAGCCCGCCTTACGCGCATCGTGATTTTGACCAACTTCGGCTCGGTTTTCCGGAACTTGGGGAATATTTTTTAGTCCCGCGGACTCTAAAGTAACTCCTGATGGCCTTGGTTCGCATTGAAATGGACACAGCAAAACTTTTTGAACCTTCACTTTCGAGCTTCTTGGCCCAAATGTAGCCCCACTTCACTTAAAGACTGAAAGAGTAAGCGAGAGCGCCTTACGCGCATCGTGATTTTGACCAACTTGGCTCGATTTCCCGCAACTTGGGGGATATTTTTTTAGTCCCAGGGACTCTAAGCTAACTCCTGATGGGCTTGGTTTGCATTGAAAGGGACATAGGAAAACATTTTGAACGCTGACCTTCGAGCTTCTGGGCCCAAATATAGCCCCACTTCACTTTAAGACTTTAAGAGTAGACGATACCGCCTTACGCGCATCGTGATTTTGACCAGCTTAGGCTCGATTTCCCGGAACTTGGGGGATATTTTCAAATCCGGGGGACTCTAAACTAACACCTGATTGCCTTGCTTTGCAGTGAATTGGACACAGCATAACTTTTTCAACGCTCACTTTCGACCTTCTTTGCCGAAATATAGCCACACTTCACTTTAAGACTGAAAGAGTAGCCGAGACCGCCTTACGCGCATCGTGATTTTGACCAACTTCGGATCGATTTCTAGGAACTTGGGGGGTATTTTCCAGTCCCGAGGACTCTAAACTAACCCCTGATCGCCTTGGTTTGTATTGAAATGGACAGAGGAAAACATTTTGAACGCTCACCTTCGAGCTTCAGGGCCCAAATATAGCCCCACTCTACTTTAAGATTGAAAGAGTAGCCGAGTCCGTCTTACGCGCATCGTGAGTTTGACAAACTTTGGCTCGATTTCCCGGAACTTAGGGGATATATTCAAGTCTCGGGGACTCTAAACTATCTCCTGATTGCCTTGGTTTGCAGTGAAATGGACACAGCAATTTTTTTTGAACGCTCACTTTGGATCTTCTGGGCCGAAGTAGAGCCTCACTTCACTTTAAGAATGAAAGAGTAGCCGAGACCGCCTTACCCACATCGTGATTTTGACAAAATTCGGCTCGATTTCCCCGAACTTGGGCGATATTTTCCACTCCCGAGGAGTCTAAACTAACTCCTGATGGCCTTTGTTTGCAGTGAAATGAACACAGCAAAACTTTTTGAACTGTCACTTTCTAGCTTCTCGGCCGAAATATAGCCCCACTTCAGTTTAAGACTGAAAGAGTAGGCGAGACCGCCTTACGCGCATCGTGATTTTGAGCAACTTCCGCTCTGTTTTCTAGAATTTTGGCGACATTTTCAAGTCCCGGTGACTCTAAACTAACTCCTGATGGCCTTGGTTTGCAGTGAAATGGACGCAGGAAAACTTTTTGAACCCTCAGTGTCGAGCTTCTGGGCCGAAATACAACCGTAATTCACTTTAAGACTGAAATAGTAGCCGAGACCGCCTTACGAGCATCGTGATTTTGACCAAGTTCAGCTCGATTTCCCGGAACTTGGGGGATATTTTCCAGTCCGGGGGACTTTAAGCTAACTCCTGATGGCCTTGGTTTGATGTTAACTGCACAAACCGTAACTTTTTAAAGGGTCACTTTCGAGCTTCTGGGCCGAAATATAGCCCCACTTTACTTTAAGACTGAAAGAGTAGCCGAGACCGTCTTACGCGCATCGTGATTTTGACCAACTTCCGTTCGATTTCCCGGAACTTCGGGGATATATTCCAGTCCCGGGGACTCTAAACTTACTGCTGATGGCCTTGGTTTCCAGTGAAGTGGACACAGCACATTTTTTTGAACGCTCACTTTCGAGCTTCTCGGCCGAAATAGAGCCTTACTTCACTTTAAGACTGAAAGAGTAGCCGAGACCGCCTTACGCGCATCGTAATTTTGACCAACTTCGGCTCGATTTCCCGGAAGTTGGCGAATATTTCAAATCACGGGGAAGCTAAACTAACTTTCGATGGCCCTAGTTTGCAGTTAAATGGACAGAGAAAAAGTTTTTGAACGCATGCTTTCGAGCTTCTGGACCGAAATAGAACCCCACTTCACTTGAAGACTGAAAGAGTAGCCGAGACCGACTTACGCGCATCCTGATTTTGAGCAACTTCGGCTCGATTTCCCGGAACTAAGGGGATATATTCCAGTTCTGAGGACTCTAAACTAATTCCTGATTGCCTTGGTTTGCAGTAAAATGGACCCAGCAAAACTTTTTGAACGCACACTTTCGAGCTTCTGAGCCAAAATATAGTCCCCCATTACTTTAACACTGAGAGAGTAGCCGAGACCGCCTGACGTACAACGTGATTTTGACAAACTTCGGGTTGATTTCCCGGAAATTGGGGGATATTTTCCAGTCCCCGGGACTCTCAACTAACTCCTGCTTGTCTTGGTTTGCAGTGAAATGGACACAGCGAAAGTTTTTGAACGTTTTTGAAACTCTCGAGTTTCTGGGCCGAAATATAGCCCCATTTTACTTTAAGGCTGAAAGAGTAGCCGAGACCGCCTTACGCGAATGGTGATTTTTGAGCATCTTTGTCTGGATTTGCGGAGACTAGGGGGACATTTTTCAGTCCCGGGGACTCTAAACTAACTCCTGATTGCCGTATTATTAAGTGAAAAGGACAGAGGTAAACGAAGCGGACGCTAGGTGTGGAGCTTCTAGGCCGAAATATAGCCCCACTTCAATTTAAAACGGTAAGAGTACCATAAACTCTTACGCACATCGTGATTTTCAGCAACTTTGGTTGATTTGCCGGATTTTGGTTGATATTTTACAGTCCCGGGGACTCTAAACTAACTTCTGATGGCCTTAATTTTGACTAAAATGGACACAGATAAAAGGATCGCTCGCTCGGTGTCGAGCTTCTAGGCCGAAATATAGCCCCACTTCACTTTAAGACGGAAAGAGTAGCAAAGAACGCCTTCCGCGCATCGTGATTTTCACCAACTTGGGCTGGATTTCCCGCAACTTCGAGGATATTTTCCAGTCCCGGGATTTCTAAACTAACTCCTCATTGTCGTGGTTTGCAGTGAAGTGGACTTAGCAGAACTTTTTAAACGCTCACTTGTGAGTTTCTGGAACAAACTATAGCCCAACTTTACTTTAAGACTGATAGAGTAGCCGAGACGTGCTTACGCGCATGGTGATTTTGACCAAATTTGGCTCGATTTCCCGGAACTTGGGGGATATATTCCAGTCCCGGGGACTCTAAACTAACTCCTGATGGCCTGGGTTTGCAGTGAAATGGACACAGGAAAACTTTTTGAACGCTTCGTTTCGAGCTTCTGGGCCGAAACATAGCCCCACTTCACTTTAAGACTTAAAGAGTAGCCGACACCGCCTTACGCGCATCGTGATTTTGACCATCTTCAGCTTGATTTCGCGGGACTTGGGGGATATTTTCTAGTCCCGGGGATTCTAAACTAAGCCCGGATGGCCTTGTTTTGCAGTGAAATTGAAAAAGCCAAACTTTTTGAAAGCAAAGTTTCGAGCTTCTAGGCCGAAATATTGCCCCACTTGACTTGAAGAGTGAAAGATGAGCCGAGTCCGCCTTACGCGCATCGTGATTTTGACCAACTTCGGCTCGATTTGCCGTAAATTAGGCAATATTTTCCAGTTCTGTGGACTCTAAACTTATTTTTGATGGCCTTGGTTTGCAGTGAAATGGACACAGCAAAACTTTTTGAACGCTCATCTTCGAGCTTCTGGCCTAAAATATAGCCCCACTTCACTTTAAGACTGAAAGAATAGCTCAGACCGCCTTGCGCGCATCGTGATTTTGACCAACTTCGGCTCGATTTCCCGGAGCTTGGGAGATATTTTCCAGTCCCGGACACTCTAAACTAACTCATGATCGTCTTGGTTTGCATTGAAATGGACACAGCCAAACTTTTTGAACGCTCACTTTCGAGCTTCTGGCCCGAAATATAGCCCACTTTACTTTAAGACTGAAAGAGTAGCCGAAACCGTCTTGCGGGAATCGTGATTTTGACCAACTTCGGCTCGATTTCCCGGAGCTTGGCGGATATTTTCCAGTCCCGGACACTCTAAACTAACTCATGATCGTCTTGGTTTGCATTGAAATGGACACAGCCAAACTTTTTGAACGCTCACTTTCGAGCTTCGGGCCCGAAATATAGCCCACTTTACTTTAAGACTGAAAGAGTAGCCGAAACCGTCTTGCGCGAATCGTGATTTTGACCAACTTCGGGTCGATTTCCCGGAGCTTGGCGGATATATTCAAGTCCCGCGAGCTCTAAATTAACTCCTTATGGCCTTGGTTTTCGGAGAAATGGACAGAGCAGAACTTTTTTAACACTCACCTTCTAGCTTGTGGGCTTAAATAGAAGCCCACTTCACTTTAACCCTGAAATAGTAGCCGAGACCGCCTTACGCGCATCGTGATTTTGACCAAGTTCAGCTCGATTTCCCGGAACTTGGCGGATATTTTCCAGTCCGGGGGACTCTAAACTAACTCCTGATGGCCTTGGTTTGCAGTGAAATGCACAGAGCATAACTTTTTTAACGATCACTTTGCAGCTTCTGGGCCGAAATATAGCCCCACTTCACTTTAAGACTGAAAGAGTAGCGGAGACCACCTTACAGGCATCGTGATTTTGACCAACTTCGGATCGATATCCGGCAATTTGGGGGATATTTTCCAGTCTCGGGGACTCTGAGCTAACTCCTGATCGCCTTGCTTTGCATTGAAACTGACAGAGCAAAACGTTGTGAAGACTCACCTTCGAGCTTCTGGGCCGAAATATAGCCCCACTTCTTTTTAAGCGTAAGAGTAGCCGAGTCTGTCTTACGCAAATCGTGGTTTTGACTATCTTCGGTTCGATTTCCCGGAACCTGGGGGATATATTCCAGTCCCGGGAACACTAAACTAACTCCTGATGGCCTTGGTTACCAGTGAAATGGACACAGCAAATTTTTTTGAACCATTACTTTGGAGCTTCTGGGCCGAAATAGAGCCCCGCTTTATTTTAACACTAAAAGAGTAGCCGAGACGGCCTTACGCGCTTATTTATTTTGCCAAACTTTGTCTCCATTTTTCGTCACTTACGGGATATTTTCCAGTCCCTGGGACTCTAAACTAACTCTTGATGGCTTTGCTTCGAAGTGAAATTGACACAGGAAAACTGTTTGAACGCTCACTTTCGAGCTTCTGGGGCGAAATATAGCCCCACTTCACTTTAAGACTGAAAGATTAGCCAAGACCGCCTTACGCCCTGGTGATTTTGACAAACTTCGGCTAAATTTCCCGGAATTTGGGGAATATTTTCCACTCCCGGGGACTCTAAAGTGGCCCCGGACGTCCTTGGTCTGCTGTAAAATGGACAGCAAAACTTTTTAAAAACTCACTTTCGAGCTTCTGGGGCGAAATATTGCCCCACTTCACTTTAAGATTGAAAGAGTAGCCGAGACCGGCTTACGCGCATCGTAATTTTGACCAACTTCGGCTCGATTTCCCGGAACTTGGGGGATATTTTACAATCCCGCGGACTCTAAAGTAACTCCTGATGGCCTTGCTTTGGAGTGAAATGGACACAGCAAAACTTTCTGAACGCTCACTTTCAAGCTTCTGGGCGGAAATATTGCCCCAGTTCACTTTAAGAATGAAAGAGTAGCCGAGACCGCCTTACGCTTATCGTGATTGTGACCAACTTTGGCTCGATTTCCCGGAAAATGGGTGATATTTTCCGGTACCGGGGACTCTAAAGTAACTCCTGATTGCCTTGATTTGCATTGAAATGGAGAGAGCAAAACTTTTTGAACGCTCCCCTTCGAGTTTCTGAGCCGAAATATAGCCCCACTTCACTTTAAGACTGAAAGAGTAGCCGAGACCGTCTTACGCGCATCGTGGTTTTGACCAACTTCGGCTAGATTTCCCGAAACTTCGGGGATATATTTTAGTCCCAAGGACTCTAAAGTAATTCCTGATGGCCTTGGTTTGCAGTGAAATGGAGGCAGCCAATTTTTTTGAACGCATACTTTCGAAATTCTAGGGAGAAATATAGCCCCACTTCACTTTAAAACTGAAAGAGTACCCGAGACCGCCTTAGGCGCATCGTGATTTTGACAAACTTCGGCTCGAGTTTCCGGAACTTAAGGGATATTTTTCAGGCCCGGGGACTCTAAACTAACTCACCATGGCCTTGGTTTTCAGTTAAATTGAGAGACCAAAACTTTTTGAACGCTCACTTTCGAGCTTCTGGACAGAAATATAGCCCTACTTCACTTTAAGAGTCAAAGAATAGCCGAGACCGCCTTACGCGCATCGTAATTTTGACCAACTTCGTCTCGATTTCGCGGAACTTGGGGGATGTTTTCCAGTTCCGGGGACTCTAAACTAAATCCTGATGGCTTTGGTTTGAAGTGAAATGGGCACAGGATAACTTTTTGAAGGCTCACTTTCGAGCTTCTGGGCCGAAGCATAGCCCTTCTTCACTTTAAGACTGAAAGAGTAGCTTAGATTGCCTTACGCGCATCGTGATTTTGGGTTACTTCGGCTCGATATCCTGGAACTTGGGAAATAATTCCCAGTCCCGGGCACTCTAAACTAATTCCTGATGGCCTTGGTTTTCAGTGAAATGGACACAGCCAAACTTTTTGAACGTTCACTTTCGAGCTTCTGGGCCGAAATATAGCCACTTCATTTAAGACTGAAAGAGTAAACGAAACTGCCGTACGCTTATCGTAATTCTAAGAAACTATGGCTCAATTTGCCGAAACTTGGAGGATAGTTTCCAGTCTCGAGGACTCTAAACTATCTCCTGATGGAC
This sequence comes from Orbicella franksi, assembly GCF_964199315.1. NCBI lineage: Eukaryota > Metazoa > Cnidaria > Anthozoa > Scleractinia > Merulinidae > Orbicella > Orbicella franksi. The sequence continues at coordinate 31,121,844 of NC_138154.1, forward strand.
TTAGTTCTTAGTGAAAAGGACACGGGCAAAAGGAGCGCACGCTCGGTGTCAAGCTTGTAGAACCGAAATATGGCCCCACTTCATTTTCAGAGTGAAAGAGTAGCCGAGACCGCCTTACTCGCATCTTGATTTTGAGCATCTTTGGCTCGATTTGCCGGAATTCGGGCAATATTTTCCAGTCCCGAGGACTCTATGCTAACTCATGATGAACTTAGTTTTCAGTGATATGTACACAGGCAAAAGGAGCGCACGCTCGGTGTCGAGCTTTTCGGCCGAAATATAGCCCCACTTCATTTTAAGACTGAAAGAGTAGCCGAGACCACCTTACGCGCATCGTGATTTTGAGAAACTTTGGCTCGATCTGCCAGAATTTGGGAAATATTTTCCAGTCCCAAGGACTCTAAACTAACACCTGATCGCCTAAGATGTCAGTGAAACGGACACAGGTAAAATTAGCGCACGCCCGGTCTCGAGCTTCTAGGTCGAAATATAGGCCCCCTTAATTTTGAGACTGAAAGAGTAGCCGAGACCGCCTTACGCGCATCGTGATTTTGGGCCACTTTTGCTCGATTTCGCGGAAGTTGGCGAATAATTTAAAGTCCCGGGTACGCTAAACTAACTCCCGATGACCTTGGTTTCCAATTTAATGAACACAGCGAAACATTCTGAACGCTCACCTTCGAGCTTCCGGGCCGAAATATAGCCCTACTTAAATTAAAGACTGAAAGAATAGCCGAGAGCCCGTTACGCGCATGGTGATATTGATGAACTTCGGCGCGATTTCCTGGAACTTGGAGAATATTTTCCAGTCCCGGGGACTCTAAACTAACTCCTGACGGCCTTGGTTTCCAGTGAAAGGGACAGAGCAAAACTTTTTGAACGCGCACTTTCGAGCTTCTTGGCCGAACTATAGCCCAACTTCACTTTAAGACT